>NW_015215791.1:0-4004 GCF_001447785.1 Gekko japonicus | reverse complement strand
TACCTTGCAGGGCTGTTGTGTGGATAAAACTGGGGGGTGGGGAGAACCATGGACACAACCATGAGCTACTTCTGGGTTGAAATACACAGAAGGCAAAACCAAGATAACAAGATGCAATATATAAACACCAGTGACAAAACTATTGGGGCATTCTTAATCAGGGATTTTAATGGTTTTTGCCTCTTTATTGATTACTGCAGTACTGAGAATACTCCTGATTGGCCAGTGTTTTACTTAAGATTTGCAAATGACTATTATCCTAGCATAAATTTAGTCTGATTTCTGACACACATTGTATAACACTTGGGGATTAAAACATAGAACTGTATACAAACCTCATGAAATACTGTAGAAACATTTTCATTTTCAAATTACGCTTATCAAAATTCACACAAAAAAGCTGACAGGTGAAATGCTTATATAAAACAACCTAAATTGCTTCATTAAACTAGAAGATCCAAGTTTGTGTGTTAAATTATTTTCTACTAGTTAAGTGACATACATAGAGAGTGAGATCTTCATAGCTTTCTCACTTCAAACATTTATTTCCAAAATCTTTGCAGAAGATTGACAGCTTCTAAACTATACTTGGAATTTTGGAAAAACTGCACTGAGGTTTAGCAAGAAACATAGATATCATGCTTGACATATGCTTAAGTAAATTGATAAAAGCCAACCCCCCTGGGGAGGCAGGGTATCCCTTGACCTCAGCTCCCATTTGCTACCACTGCTTTGAGCAGCAGTGGGAGAATATTTTTTTTAAAAATGAGACAAAGAAGATTAGAAGGAGGGAGGAGTTGGAATTATACCCCACCCTTCACTCGGAGTCTTAGAGCAGCTTACAATCTCCTTCCCTTCCTCTCCCCACAACAGACACCCTGTGAGGTAGGTGGGGCTGAGAGAGCTCTCAAAGAACTGGTTTTGAGAGGACAGCTTGGAGAGAACTGTGACTGACCCACGGTCACCCAGCTGGCTGCATATGGAGAAGTGGGGAATCAAACCTGGTTCTCCAGATTAGAGTCTGCCACTCTTAACCGCTACACCAAACAGGGCTGAGAACATGATGCCTCTTTTGGGAAAATCCGGAAAGTGATGTCATGCCTCTTTACAAATCACCATGAAATCTATGGTGAAACCACAGAGTTTCCAGCAATTCCTAGAGAGGCATGGCATCACTACTGGGTTTTCCACAGAAGTGATGTCATGCCATTACTGCCGGCTGCCCCCCATGGCTCTGCCCCTCCCCATCTCCCACTGGTTACTTTCTATTCTACAAGAAATTAATCAAAACATATTTTCTACTTCTTGATGTTCCAGCTTTTATAATTTTTATACTTTATCTTATTAAAGTGCTCAAGCAACAGTATCAAAATCATCAATATCATGAGAAGCTACAATAGTGCATAGTAGTTTGCTAATGACATTGTGCAGGACAATTCTGATGTCTACTCCTTTGCTAGGAGTTCTGTAACATTCATATCCAGACTGCATGGCTCAGGATGTGCTGCATTATAGAACCTACCAGATACAGTGACTAACATCACAGGAGCTCTGGCAATGAGTTGATTGGTTGAGAATCTTGCAGGATCTGCTCTGTTTGGTTATTTGCACTGGCTGAAAATAAAAGCCAATTTTGAGGCAATGAATTGGAGCCTGTGGAACTTCTCCACTAACAGAAGGGATTTCCATTAATGGAGTGGGACTTTCTCATCTTCCCCCTCCCACTGCAGTCCAAAATGCCCCCCCCACACACACACACACAAATGGAGGACCAGAAACTCCCACAAATAGCACAGGGGGAGCTGGAAGTTACATCAGGAGAAGGAAGGAATCAGCAAAAACTGCCCTCCTTCCAATAGTGGAAATTTTCTGCTGGATCTAGGGTTGCCAGCCTCCAGGTGGGGCCTGGGGATCTCCCACTTTTACAACTGATCTCCAGCTGACAGAGATCAGCTCCCCTGGAGAAAATGGCTGCTTTGGTGGACTCTATGCTGAGGCCTCTCCCCTCCCCAAACCCCGCCCTCTCCTGGATCCACCCCCAAAGTCTCCAGGTATTTTCCAACCCTGACAACCCTAGCTGGATCATGTTATCTCTGCTTTCCTCCATACTTATGATGCCGATTTCCCTCTTATCCATGCTTCATAATACTACCTGTCTTGCTTGATAAATATATCAGTGACTATATCTGTGCAATTGAACTTGTCATCTCAATGCATTATGAACCAAATGAATACACAAGTGAAGCTTACCAAGACTGCTACTCCTGTACAACTTCTGATCTGTCTACAACACTGAGATACAGATGTAGGAAGATATAAAATACACATGCACCCTCAATCCTGTTAATTAATATATACTGTATTTCAGCCCATAAATGGCCTGATTTGGATCAGAAAAACGGCCTGATTTGGATCAGAATTATGGCATGATCAGGACCGTGACCTGGGGGAAGAATGACTTCAGCCTTCCCCCCCTGCACCATCTTCTCAAACCAAAATGGCCCCGGGGGTATAATCTGCCCCACTGGGGGACTGCATGTGCACCAACCCAACCTGTGGATACATCCTGACCCAACTTGTGGCTAAATGTATAATCTAGTTTAGCCCCAAGACAAGCATGCCCCCTTGCAGAATATCACTACTCCCTCCTGCAAAGTGTTTTGCCAAGAGAAGGCTAAGATCATGTCACTATAGTGTGAATTTCTTAGTTAGCCTGTTTGACAAGTGCACTTGCCTTATTTCACATTCACAATCAAGCTGTGAGCCAATCACAGAAATGTCCACATTGCGCACCACACCTCCAGCAGCTGCCAAACACCAAGCCTTGCAGAGGCCTCTTAGTTGGAAGCCGACTCACAACTGATTGGGGAGCAGCTCGGAGTCCTGTTCTTATCCGCCCCACCCCCTCAGCAAAACGGCTACAAGTGAAGTTTCAAAAGGGAGCTCTTCCCTCCCCTCCAAGTACAAGCAATGCTTTTGATCTTTGAACTGCAAAGGCAAAAAAGATGGTTTCTCTTTTTCTCTGCAGCCTAAATTGACACCTTACAGTGGGAGAAGGGAAATCAACTGGGTTTTTGATCCCCCCCTCAAAAGGGAGCTCTTCCCTCCCCTCCAAGTACAAGCAATGCTTTTGATCTTTGAACTGCAAAGGCAAAAAAGATGGTTTCTCTTTTTCTCTGCAGCCTAAATTGACACCTTACAGTGGGAGAAGGGAAATCAACTGGGTTTTTGATCCCCCCCCCCAAAAAAAAATGCTGTATCTCAGTAAGCCTAGGAAGCAGCAATGTTTCCAGAATTGGAAATTAGAAGGACAAGACTTGTGGCTGTTCAGCCAGGACTTGGCTCCTGATTCCACCCCCACCGCCCAAAGAAAAGCTCTGCTGGTACAGAGTAAATTTTCCCCAGCAGGAGATCCGAAGCTGACTCCCAGCCTGATGGCTGCAGGAAAGCTGCTTCTGTGAATACACACCAACAGCTTACAGACAGCTCACCAATTAATTGGCTGCCCGATCACCATTGGTGAATGGGAAGTGAGCTGAACTGGCAGGTGTCTGAGCATTGCTACATACCATTATGGCACTTTAGAGAACTTGCCTTTACAAAAGCAACAGATACTTTAAAAAGCTAACGGCCAGTGGAATCCAAAACCGTCTCCCTCTGATGGAAACTGTAATTAGGATGTAGATTGGAATATGCATCAACTTTCACAATAGCAGCTTTCACAGAGAATAAAGTATTTCAGATCAGGACTAGACTTCAGACATAAAGAAGCCAGATTGAGGCACAGCATTCTAAAAAAGATTAAACAAACAAACCTGGGATGTACGAAAGATTTAGATTGTTTATGAAATGACATAAATAAGGACCAGCATTTTGTGTATTAATTCCCAGGGCTACATCAATAAAATGCACTGCAATGCTGAAGCATCATTCAAAATTAAAGATCTGTAGACAATGATGTTTATAACTCACAGACCCTTTAAATATATATATATATATATATA
>NW_015215790.1:0-3439 GCF_001447785.1 Gekko japonicus | reverse complement strand
AGGGTTAGTTTAGACTGACAAGTGCTAAAGGTGCATTCTTATGACACTTGCTGGAGCAGGAGAATTGGCAACCCCATTCATCTGGCTTGTTATTAATTCCTGATGTTGTCCAATAAATGTCCAGGCTGCTTTACAGCTGTGTGCCTATGTGAATTGCGAGCCCCAACTCCCGCCGAGCTTGTGCTGGTGGGAGGGGGGTGATTTGCCTCCTCATGAGGAGGAGGAGACGATGCTGGTGCTGTGAGAAGCACAGTGCCAGGCCGGGGGTGGAGCCAGCCTATTTAGGCTTGGCTCCTGCCCTCTGCCTCAGCAGTCCTCTGACATGCTCTGGGTGAAGTGAGCATGAGGACTGAGCTGCTGCTGGCTTAGAGGCCTTTGTCCTGAAGTGGCAGCAGCAGGGGAAGCAGGGAAATTCCGGCGTGGAGGGCAGACCTGGTAACGGCGGTGGTTGGAGGGTCTACCATGGCCCACAGCAGCAGTGTGAGATTGATGGCCACAGTGGAGACAGGAATTCAGTGGCGGCTTGTCCCGGCGGGCAGTGGAGGCTGTCCCTGGGCATTGCCGGCAACTCCAACACCAGTGATGGGAGGAGCCTGGTGGCAGCCTGTTCCAACTAGTCGGAGGGAGGGAGTTGCCCGTTTTTCTGTATTGTGGTGGCTGGCATCCGAGGTTGGCCTGTTTTAGCGGGTTGGGGGAAGGGACTCCCCCAATCTATCCACTGGCCCCTCTGCAGTTGGTGACCTTTAGCAGGGACCGCAAGTAGGCTTTGCGCAAAAGGGCGGGGGCAGTTTGGTGGCCATTTTGTAGAGGTAGCCTGTGACGGCCATTTTAGAGCAGGGTGGCTAGTAATCAGCTTAGGTGGCCATTAGGATTGACTAGGTGACAGAAGGCAGCCTGGTAAGGCTGCCTCCTCTCCGTGGTTCTTGTCTGCCCTATCTGCTGGCCAGTACAGCTCCCCCCCCCCATCATTATCACTACTTTCTTGATTGGTGCTATTTTAGGGTGGTTAGAGGAAATGGCCATCTTAGGGCACATAGAGCAGTCGCCATTTTAGGGAGAGTGGAGTGGTGGCCACTTTAGGCCTCTTTCCTTGGTGGCCATCTTATTTGTCACATACCATGGGTCCAAAGAAGGGCTTGGGGGCCACTTCAGGAAAGCAGCCCATAACTAAGTGGTTGGGCCAGGACACAGTAAGTAGAAAGCAGCTTCCCCCAAAGCAGCCCATGACGGGGCCTTGCCTCTGTTTCCTAGTGGCTCGGTGCCTTCTGTGGCTATAGGTGCTGTTTCTACAATTGGGGTCCTGGCGCCTGCAGGCACTGTTTCCATACTTGGCTCCACAGTGCCCTCTGCGCGGGTGGGTGCTGTTTCCATGCAAGTGAGGTCATCAGCGGCTTCAATCTCTTTGGCACTCATGGGTGCTGGCTCTGCCTTTGGATGCTTCTTTAGATACCCCGGTGAACAGGGCCATTTTAGAGTGTCTGGTGGCCATTGAGCAACACTTGGGTGGGCCACTGGTGTGCTGAAGATTGGCCACCTGAGTGGATCCAGGCTGGATGGATGCATGACCTGACATTTCTTGAGTTTCCCCCCATAGTGGTAGTGGTGTAAATCTGGGCTGATGACGTTCCTTGCCAGACCGTTCACTTTTAGTGTGATAACTTGGCGACAGTACAAGTTGTCAACTCATTAACATCTATGTCCCCCAGAGTGATGGTGTTGGTCAGGGCTTTTACCCTCCAATGCTTGCAGTGTAATATACTGTTTAAGGCCAGGCATGAGCCGCGGGTCAATAATGGGGTTGCTGCCGCTCTGTCTTGAAAACAGATGGAGAGGTTCTGTCAGTTGGCTCCAGACTCTGATCCTTTTCCATTAAGAATGCCCAAGGCCCTGTGGCAATTTGGAGGGCTGAGGCTGACAGGGTGATGGGCTTAGGAGGCTGGGCCCAGGAAGATGGGATGCCTCAGGATACAAGGGAACCATTTTCCCCCACTGTTCTTAAGGGTTTGAGACCCCAATGAGCTTTCTTATGTGCAGATGCATACGAGGCTGCCTTGTTTCATGCAGCTGCCCTGGCAGCATTCTTTGGGGCCCTGAGAATTAGTGAACTTGTGGCCCGTTCCCAACAAGATAGGTTGGTATATGCACTTTGTCTTATGGATGTTCAGATTAGTGGGGATAGCCTGCACATTACAGTGAGGCATTCCAAGACAGACCAATTACAGAAAGGTGTAGTGGTGTCAGTGGGTCCTTATTCAGATCAGGACCTTTGTCCTGTCACTGCACTCCGTTCCTACTTGGCCCTGAGGGGTGGGAGTGAAGGTTTTCTATTTCTGCATAGGGATGGATCACCTTTAGCAAAATTTCAATTTTGGGCAATTACCAAGAGAGCTTTGGAGGCTTTGGGGATTGGTAATTTTCAATTTGGTACACATTGTTTTAGAATCGGGGCGACTTCCACTGCTGTGGCCATGGGGTATCTGGGGGCTGACATTCAGAGACTTGGCAGGTTGAGGTCAGCACACTATAAGATGTATATCCAGACATGTACAGTCTAAGTTTCCCTTCCTTCAGTTTAGTATAATAGGGAGGATCAATTATTGTTGTACCTGGATGCCCCCCCTTGTTGTTTTGTGGTTTTTGTTTTAGATACTGCTGGTTGCCATGGGAAGAGCCAAGTGCTTATTTGTGGCCACAGCATGGTGTTTTGGGTGGCTCACCAAGCCAAGAGGATGCACATTGGTTCCCAGTTGGGCTGAAGTGAGTGGGCTGAGGTCAAGTGGCTTGAATGAAGAGGCATGCACTGGCCTGGGTTTATGCCATTATTCTTTGAGGAGAGGCGTGGACCTCCTCCTCACGTGCTAGTGATACACCTTGCTGGTAATGACCTGGGTCTTGTCAAAGGCAAAGCCCTAGCCATTCAGGCCATGGCTGATTTGGCAGAAATTGCAGATTGGTGGCCTGGGGTGCAGCTGGTCTTGTCTGCAATGTTACCACATCAGGTGTGGTGTAGCCTAGAGGATCCTAGGTGCTTGGACTGGGCGAGATGCAACACCAATCGACAGCTAAAAAATGCCATGGAAGGTGGCTTGGGCCTCTTCTTGTTGCACCCTGATATACGGGTTGAGTTAACAGACCTATATGGGGTGATGGGGTGCACCTCTCTAACAAGGGCAATGATATATTTCCTGCAGATTTGAGGCAAGGGGTGCTGGTGGTGCTGGACCACTTAGTGGGGGCGAAGGCCTAAGCAGAGGCTTGGCCTTTGCTATGGGGGGGTAGCGCGATCAGGAAGTTGAAAATGGTGAGCACCTGGGCATTGTTATAAAGGAATTACAGGGTCCTCCAAGAACGGCTTTTGGGCCTTTGTGGCTCAAGACCGGGAAGGGGTGACCTTCCGTAGAACAATCTGACTCAGCCTATCTTAGCAGGCCTTGCGGCT
>NW_015215789.1:0-3408 GCF_001447785.1 Gekko japonicus | reverse complement strand
TGGTCTCTCAAACCCAGCCAGTTCCCATAACAAAGTGTAAGTAGGCTAGATGGGGAAAGGTAAAGTGTACAGTTGGCAGACAGTAAACTCCGTGTAGTCTGCTAGAGTTCCAAGGCTGCAAATTGAAATCTCATCTGGGGAATAGGGTGAGACTAGGCAGATCCCTGAAATCCCTGAGAACATCCTGTATTAGCCCCGTAAATAAAATGGCATCCAAGTTGAAGGGGATATGTATAGTTTTATTTTTGAATAAGCCGTAGCGGGCTGCCAAGTATTCAGATGCCTTGTCTTAAGGATCTGGGTCTCAGATGCAAGAGTGGGGTAGAAGTAATCACCGCTATAGTAGTGAGCACTAAATGAGCCCATGCTGAATCATCCTCATGCTACATTTCCCTCCACTTGCATTTTAGCCATTGTCCCCGCCCCCCAGTAAGTTAGAGAATTGACTCAGCTAAAGTTGAGCATGCACCCTGATGCTCTGGTGTCACCTACACAATCATCTCTGTATTCCAAAGTTCAATGCTGCCGTAATGTCAGGATCCCCCGCCCCAAAGTGAAGGCCATCAGGGAGCCATCTGGATCCATTAGCCTTTGAGGTCTCTCATGCAGCCAGATCCTCTGATTCCCTCAACCATCAACAGTTCCCACATACCAGGGCTATCATTAAGAGTTCCCTGGTGGAAAACCTCTTGACTCAAAATGTGCTGATCCTGAAAAAAACTGACTTCTTCCTGTACATCTTTGGTGTTATTTTCTTTGTTTTTCTGCCTTCCCTCACCGACCTCCTTTCTCCTCATTCCACATGAAATGAATCCAGTTTTTTTTAAAGCAGGTTTTAAATAAACCGGTAAGATTCGACATTGAAACCAGTCTCGTTTCTCTTTCTCCCCCATTTCTCAAACAGTGGTTGAAGTTCAGAAGAAGGATGTTGTGTTTCTGCTGGACGGTTCGGATGGCATCAGACGTAGTTTCCCTTCACTGGTGTCCTTTGTGGAAAACATCGTTCGAAGCCTGGACGTAGGCCCTGATGACATTCGGGTTGCTGTAGCCCAATATAGCAATGTTCCCAAAGTGGAGTTCCTCCTGAATGTCCACCCAGACAAGACCGCTGTGATCAATGCAGTCCGGCGCTTGTCTCCCATGGGGGGCTCACCGCTCAACACGGGGGCTGCCCTTAATTATCTTGTACGCAACGTGTTCACCAGCCAGAGTGGGAGCAGGGTGGCCGAAGGCGTCCCTCAGTTCTTGATCCTGGTGACCGCAGACAAGTCCAGAGATGACGTCACGAGGCCCGCCGCGGCTCTGAAGGGCACTGGAGCTGTGCCCTTTGGCATTGGCATAGGGAACGCAGACATCACAGAACTGCGGACCATTTCTTTTGTTCCTGACCTTGCGATCCTCGTTCCTGATGTCAGACAACTAAGCAACGTGCAGCAGTTGATTTCGGATAAAGTGGTTCGGTTGACCAGGGAAGAAATAGAAACATTGGGGCCCATTTTAGTACCACCACCTACAGGTGAAGAGAAATCCCATAACTGCTTTTTGTGTAAACTGGGGAGCTGGCGTGATGTAGTGGTTAAAATAATGAGCCGTCACCTTGAGGTCCCTGGTTCTAATCTTACCCCACCGAAAAAAGAAGAAACTGTGAGGTAACTGCGCTAGGGAATATTTAAATAACAATCACAAAATTTATACAAAAATGTGTAGAAAAAACCTACATATATAAATGCACAGTTGAAAATGGTGTAATTGATGATGAACTCCGGAATGCTCTATCGTTTCGATACTATTCTTCTTTCGAATGTGGATGAAATCCTTATGAAATCATATGCAATAACAATATTATGTGAAGAATCTCTGGTACATGTACATACAAAAATTCAATTAAAATATTTTTTCAAACCTTACATACAGCGACTCTTGGTCTGTTATTTCAACAGGTACGTATCAACAATTTCATTAATTTTCACCGATGTATCTATGAAATGTAACAATAAAATGTAACACATCATCATAATCTGTGCAGAAATAGCCACAATTAATATATACAAACTCTACAATTTTTGAAGGCATATACTCACCATAACATAGTTGCAAGAGATTCTCTGAAAGAATGTTCCTAGGGCAAAGTGCTTGTATAATGCCTTACTAGGTACATGTTCTCACAAAACGTTTATGCTAACTCATCTCAATACCAATACTAATGCTGCAAAGACTTACCCTGATTCATTATAATGGAAGGTTGCCAATTTATAGGAATATAATATAAGGTTGCTTGCAAAAATTACAATGCATGGTTGCCAGCTACTAAGGTTGTCAATTTACAGGAATTACAATTCAAGATTGCCAATTTGCAGGAATTACAATACAAGGTTGCCAGCTCACAGAATTTAACAACAAGGTTGCAAATTTATGGGAATTATAAAGCCAGGTTGCCAATTTACAGAAATTATAATATAAGGTTGTCAATTTACAGGAATTACAATGCAAGGTTGCCGATTTACAGGTATTACAAAACAAAGTTGCCAGTTTACAGGAATTACAAAACAAGATTGCCATTTTACAGAACTACAACACAAGGTTGCCATCTTACAGAAATTACAATGCAAAGTTGCCAACTAACAGGAATTACAAAACAAAGTTGCCAACTTACATACAAAAATTACCACACTACATCTTATAACAAGCTAAATCCAGAGATGCATTTAGACCTGATAGATAGCAAGTGTTAAATTTGAAAATCCAGTACGCCTCCCTGTGGAGTAAAACCTGACATATTTTTCCTACAGTAACTGTCTGGCTTGACCACCTCCAGCACAACAAATTTAAAATCATCATATCTGTGTCCCTTGGACACAAAATGATCCAATAGTGGTGCTTCGGCATGCTGATGTTTAATCTTGGACTTATATTCAAGGATGTGAGTCTTAACTGATCACATGGACTCCCCAGTGTATTTTAACCCACAGGGGCAGACCAAGAGGTAAATGGCTCGCTTGGTAAAACATGATGAGAAGGATGAGAAGGGACACAGATATGATGATCCGCATCATATTCCTATAAATTGGCAACCTTCCATTATAATGAATCAGGGTATGTCTTTGCAGCATTAATCTACCACATTTGTGGTGTCCTTTTGGTGTATTATCCGGTGGTATTGAACTTTTGGAACAGAGTCAATTTTATATATTTTTTATCCTGGTAATTAAAACTCAGCCCTTCCGGGAATAGCCATTTATACGGTGTTCCCTTTTTTTGGAGGGAGACAGTAAGCATCCTGTATAGTTTCCTCCATTTTCGTACATCAAATGGGATGTTTTCAAAATTTTTATCCCTTCATTCTTAATTTTTAATGATTTCACCATTGTTGACTTTAGTGCCAGTTTTCTGGTTGATCGTTTTGTGAAT
>NW_015215788.1:0-4340 GCF_001447785.1 Gekko japonicus | reverse complement strand
GATCCGTGAACTTCATTGGGTGCATACCCGTTTCTGGTATTGTGGGAAAGGAAGGGAAAGGTCTCATCTTCCACTTTTTCCTCTGCATGCATAATTTTATAAAAATGTATCATGTCTCTCTTTGGACTTCCTTCCTTTGGTCAGTCACAAGTTCTCTCAGAGCTGTTCTCTCATGAGCAGTCCTTGAAAGAGCTCTCTCAGCCCCGCCTACCTCACAGGGTGTCTGTTGCGGGGAGGGGAAGGGAAAGGAGATTGTAACCTGCTCGGAGACTCCTTCGGGTACTGAAGGGCGGGGTATAAATCCAATCGCTACTTCTTTAAAGAAGCTGAGCAAATTTGAGGGGAGAGAAACGTTGCCAAGTCGAGGAGAGAGGAGCTCTGCTAACCTCCGAGGAGACATCCCGTAGGGTGCTTTGCCAAGCCGTATGCCGCTCTGTCAGTCTCAAATTAATATGAAAATAAGAGCAACTGTAATCGGAGGGCTGATTTGATGCCGCGCGTTTCGTTCGCATTACATTTGCAAATGGGTTTTGAAAGGGGACATATTTAATTACATGGGTGCATTGAGCAATTATTATTTTTTGTTTAAAAAAAGGGACAGAGACAACACATTAGCATGTAAAATTGCAATTGCAATTAGGTAACGCTGTAAACAGTGGGGCTCTGGCACGAAGTTAGATCTTCAAGAGATTCCCCCCCCCCTTTACGTTCCTCGAGCCGCTTTCAAACACTCCTCCCACCGGAGCTGTAAATGGCTCGTTCTTGTGACTGTAGTCGAGCCAATTAAATTAATTTGCTGGAAATAACCACTCTCTTGCCTTCCTGCATTGCTAGATTAGGCTTGCTGTTTTTCTAGGTTGTGCTGCGTGATAGAATGCAGTCATCGAGGGAGAGGCCTTAGAGGGTCCAAGCGTGGCTTGGGGGAGGTCATGCCCCTTGACATGCCAGCCTAATCAGCGTTATGGCAGTCTTGGAATCAGTGCATTCGAGGAGGAGGAGATTAGCCACAAGTTATAGATAGGAACTCTCAGTCTGGGGCAAGGAATGCTCTGTCTTCTTGGTGCTTGGGGGGAGGGCAACAGTGGGAGGGCTCCTAGTGTCCTGGCCCCACTGCTGGACCTCCTGATGGCTCCTGGTCTTTTTGGCCACTGTGTGACACAGAGTGTTGGACTGGATGGGCCGTTGGCCTGACCCAACATTGGCTTCTCTTATGTTCTTATGAGGAGGAGGAGGAGAAGGAGAAGAAGAAGAACAACAACAACAACAACATCGGTGGCTATTAGCCACAAGGTACAGATTGGAACTCTCAGTCTGGGGCAAGGGATGCTCTGTATTCTTGGTGCTTTTTTGGGGAGGAGGGCAACAGTGGGGGGGGCTTCTAGTGTCCTAGCCCCACTAATGGACCTGCTGATGGCACCTGGTATTTTTGGCCACTGTGTGACACAGAGTGTTGGACTGGATGGGCCATTGGCCTGATCCAACATTGGCTTCTCTTATGTTCTTATGAGGAGAAGGAGGATTTATACTCTGTCCTTCATTTGGAGTCTCAGAGCATCTTACAATCTCCTTTCCCTTCCCCTCCCCACAACAGACACCCTGTGAGTTAGGTGGGGCTGAGAGAGCTATTTCCAGAACTGTCCTTGAGAGAACAGCTCTGAGAGAACTCTGGCTTGCCCAAGGTCCCCCAGCAGCTGCATGTGGAGGAGTAGGGAATCAAGCCTGGTTCTCCCAGATTAGAGTCTGCACTCCTAACTACTACACCAAATTGGTGTAACTCTGCTTGGATTGGCATTTCTAAACACTAGACTCTCTGCACCTCAATCAAGGAAGCCATGGCTCTTGCTTTGCAAGATCTGAGCAAGGCTGTTAATGATATATTTTGGACGTCATTAATTCGTAGAGTACACACGGAGGAGGAGGAGGAGGAGGAGGAGGAGATTGGATTTATATCCTGCCCTTCACTCAGAGTCTCAGAGCAGCTTACAATCTCCTTCCCTTCCTCTCCCCACAAGTGAATTAGGTGGGGCTGAGAGAGCTCTGAGAGAACTGCTCTTGAGAGAACTTGTGACTGACCCAAGGTCACCCAGCAGCTGCATGTGAAGGAGTGAGGAATCAAACCTGGTTCTGTAGATTAGAGTCCGCTGCTCGTAACCTTCTACACCCAGGTGGCTCTCTACCTAAGGTGATACGAAGGACCTCTACCTGAGATCTCAGAGAGCCACTCTTGAGACACCAGTGATTGAACCTGGGACCTTCTGCATGCCAAGCAGATGCTGTACCACTGAGCCATGGTTGTTTCCCCCACCCCCCCTTTCTGCATGTGTTTTGGTCCCACTAGTGGTCACTTTGATATTCCGTCTCTGTATGGCCGGTTGATTTATGAGCACAAACTGGAGATACTGTGATGAAATATCAAAGTGACCACTAGAGGGAGCAAACACATGTGGAAAGGGGGGGAGATGCAGTAAAGGCGCGCAAGCAACACAAGTAAGATGTGCCGGGGGGGGGGGCCCTGATCACACTCTTCAAAGACCCAAAGAGCTATCACTGAGAAGTGGACTAATGACTTCTTCTCTGATAACTCCAGAGGCCAAGACTTGATGGAGTGGGCATACCTTACAGGAGGGTAGATTTCACTTAAACATTGGGGGGGGGACCACCTAAAGGTAACAGCTGTGGGATCTTCTTCATTTAAATTTATTTATTGTTAGAGTTCCATTTACAGTCCTGCTTTCTCACTGGGTGTCAGGGTGAGTGGACCTCTGCTCCATACGTTTATCCGATTGCTTCTTGCTATGCTCGTAGCTGCCACCACTTCCTGCGGCAGTGAATTCCATGTGAGTTCCCCCAGAGAAAGTGGCTGCTTTGGAGGGGAGCTCTACTGCATCACACCCTGTTGAGGTCCCTCCCCTCCACAAACCCCTCCCTCCCCAAACTCCACCCTTAAATATCAAGGAATTTCCCAACCTGGAGCTGACAAACCTAGCCCGTCCCCATCCAATCTAAAAGGAGAACAGTGATATACAGAAACATAAAGAGTAGACTTCTCTAAACATGGGTCATCATTTCTTATTATTTCACATTCTGAAAGTAAACTTTTCGGAGCCTGGAAGGAGACCTCAAGCCAGCTAGAGGGACGGGTGCTTTTTCGCCTGCCAGCTTGCTCTGCCCCCATGCAGGGGCATTCCTAGCGCTTTGACAGTCATGGGGTTGCCAACTTGAGGTTGGGAAATTCCTAGAGATCTTCTGGGTGGAGCCTGAGAAGTGCTGTGTCATGACTCAGGTGGGGGTGTCACCTGATGCTGCCACCATTCTGATTTTAGGATCCCTCGAGAAGTCCTAGAGTACCCTCCCAAGACCTTTAGACCTCCCTTTTGGCCAAATAATAGGCGTGAGAAACAAGCAGGGTGAAACAAGGAAAAGGTTTATTTTATAGGAGGTCAAACAACAAGGTGCAGAATAATAACAGTAAGTGGGTGAAGAGAAAAGAAATCAAATGCCCCAACGTGTCTAAATATATACTGTCCCTAGATCACTATTCCAAGTGACACTAGACTACTCACCCTTCCCTCAGGATGAGGGTTTCTTCCTGCAACAGCCTTCCTTCTGGCTCTGCCCTCTGGAAGAAAGAACAGCCTTTGCTGTGGCACCAGCCCTTTTGTTCCCCAGTCCTCTTCTTCCCTATTGGTCAATTTTGGCTCCAAAACCTCTCAGGGGCTTCTGGGAGTTGTAGGCCCAGCCTCACCTACTGCTAGCCAGGCTCCCTGGGCCTAGTAGACCTCTGGTGGCACAGCCGAGATCATGACAGGCAGGGTTTGGGGAGAGGAGGTGTTATGTCTGGACATGTGCAGTCTTCCACTCAGACTTAACTGCTGCTGGTGCAGTAGCCAGCATAAGGAGGCATGCCTGGACTTGTCTGGCAGGCCACCTAGATGGAGAGTGGGGAGGCATGTCTCGTCTTGTCTGGGCAGGCCACCTAGTTGGAGCTTGAAGCCCCAGAACAAAGGCAGGCAGGATCCTGGAACCTGCCTGCGGATCGGCCCTCGGGGGCAGCCAGCCAATCTAGAGCCTGGAGGCCATTTGAACTCACCAATCGCATGGGGGCTGGGAGTGGCTTAGGTGTATACAGTTACGGCAGTTGCCCCATGTAAAGCATTCTGGTTGAGATGCAATAAACCGCTGCTTGTTGAAATCACTCTGCCTTTGCCTCTGCCGTGTTAAACCCACTGTTTCACAGGAGGGACATCATTTCTTCCAGGGGAACAGGTCTCTGTCACTTGGGGATTGGCTGTAATGACCCCACCTGTAGGCTGGCAACTTTAGCCACACCTGGAGGGAAG
>NW_015215787.1:0-3539 GCF_001447785.1 Gekko japonicus | reverse complement strand
ATAAAATTGACAATAGGCAAATTAGGGAGTCAGGTCACCCATCAATCAACGAGTCGCTTCTCTGTTTAGAAGGAACTTTTATTGAAAGGATGAATCCCTAACAAAGTCTCTGATTAGAATGACATGGAGGGAACCATACAGGGAATATGAAAGGAATTCAAACAGTCTCTACACCAATGGGTCATATTCCCGCCAGGGAGAAAGAAGCGCCAAATTGCTGGGAATCAGAACGGTTCCTGTAATCCAAAACATCCCTGTTCCCAAGCTGTGAATATAAGCTAAACCCAAGCAAACTACAGCAATAAGTCTTATCTCTCCACCTGTCCTTGACTTTGTTTTGCGTTACACTAACAAGCTGCTGTCTGTGAGCATGCGCTTGAATTGCTAGGCAACTACTATAAACATATGAATCTATTACAGAAAGCAAAGCAAGGTTAGAGAGAACATACAGGTCAAGCAGATATATCCCTGATGCCCATATGACAGCTTGCTGACATATACAGAGGGTCCACCTTTCCAAAAATCACCAGTAACAGACACGCAGGCTGATGTTAGTTTAAATCAATGTCTTTTACTGTATTTTATACACATTCAAACAATACACAAACAAACACACAATTATACAGGGCTAAGAAACTTAGAGAGATTGGGATAGCACTGTTGCATTAGCAGGAGATTTGTTGGTTTGGCTATACGTCACTATGTTGTACAGTCCATACAGTCCATCAAAACACATTGATAGGCTTGCTTGGCAACATAGTGTAGGACTACTGAAAGAGAAGCGCAAAAGCTACTCATCCCAAGGCATTGTATCCAAACCAACTTCATTACTTATTGGCTTGAGGGAACCTTTTTTAAAAAAAGAGTTTTATTTAAAATTTTCACATCATCACTGATACATATCTCAGTTAAATTGACGACAATACTGTGAGTCTTACAATGCTTGTTTTCTAACCAGGTATATAATCTATACCATCTATCTCTAAACAAATCTTCATCTTTTCTTGTAAAATTAATGACAATTTATCCATCTCCACTATATCCAACAACCTATGAATTAGTTCTTCCTTTGAAGGTATTTTCTCTAATTTCCAATATTTGGCAAACACAGTACGAGCCGAAGTTAACATATACGTAATAACATATTGATCTGTTTTTTTACATTCATCTGGTAACATATATAACAAGAAAATTTCTGGTATATATGGTAAATCTATATCCATGATTCCTTTTATTAATTTACGTACTCTACACCAATAATTTTGTGTTATATTACACCTCCACCACATATGATAGTAAGTACCTATACTATGTTTACATTTCCAACAGTTTTTGGGAGGTATTTGTATAGCATTTGGCTAATTTATCTGGTTACCAGTGCCAATTGTAAAACATTTTATATATGTTTTCTTTATATGAGGTTGTGTGTGTAAATTTTAGCATTTTCTATGTTTTGGACCAATCATCTATATCAATAGTATGACCAAAGTCATGCATCCAGGATATCATTGGAGTCTTCAGTACGTCATCTTGTAAATATTCATCAAGGAGAAATTTGTATAGTTTCTGTATCAATTTATCACTTGAGGACAACCAAATTTTGTCTAAATCTGTTTTTCTATCTTGGAAGCCAATCATTTTATCTCTATTGTATCTGGTAATTAGTTGAGTATTTTCCCACCAGGTCAATTTTATATTTTGTATACATAATTCCTTCTGAGTTTTCAAAATGTTGTTTCTATCTAATAAAGTTTCATATTTTTCTATTTTGTCTTTTGTAAGTAATGCTGGTTTTATAAATGCTTCCATCGGTGAAACCCATTTGGGTATTTTATCATAATACCACTCTTTTATTTCCTTCCAAACTTTTATTAAAGCTCTGTGTAATGTATGTTGTTGAAAGCTATTATGTATTCTGTCTTTTTCATACCAAATGTACACGTGCCATCCCATTACCAAATTATGTCCTTCTAAGTTTAGCAGTCTTCTATTTTCTAAAGTCAGCCATTCTTTAATCCAACTCATAGATGTTGCTTTGTAATATAAATTCCAATTTGGTATTCCCATACCACCTCTTTCTTTTTTTTCTTGAAGCGTTTTCCACTGAATTCGTGCTGTTTTATTTTGCCATACAAATTGTTTACATATTTTGTCCAAATCTTTAAAGAAATTTTTGTTTCTCAAAATAGGTAAGTTTTGTATTAAAAATAAATATCTGGGTAGAACATTCATCTTTAATGTAGCAATTCTCCCCATGAATGACAGATTCAAATCTTTCCATATCTGAAAGTCTTTTTTAATATCCTTCAACAACTTTTCATAATTATCTTCCATTAGTGTATTATTTCTATTAGATATTATAATACCTAGATATTTTACTTTTTTGACTATTTCCATCATGGAATTTCTTGTATTTTTTCCTTTTCATTCTGTGTGCAGTTTTAATTTTTAAACCTGCCACTTGCCCATATGTTTGTATTGTTTCTATCAGGTGAGGTATTGAGGTAATTGGATCTTCTAGGATAAATACCAAGTCATCTGAGAATGCCTGTAATTTATATTCATCTTCTTTTATTTTTAATCCTTTAATCTGTTTGTTATCACAAACTAGATCATTTAGCGTTTCTAATGTAAATATAAATAACAAAGGCAATAACGGACAGCCTTGTTTTGTACCTTTTTGTATTTTGATGTTTTGCATCATGTCTCCATTAACTATTACCTTGGCCCATTGTTCCATATAGATTGCTTTGATGTTTGAGTATAATTGTGAACTGCAATCCCATACTGCTAGTTTTTTAATAAAAAATCCCAACTTTTTTTTAAAATAAAAAATCCCATTCATTCCGGTGAATGGAACAGTGATGGCGGACACTCTCCCCTCAACGGAGGAGGGTGAATCACACACCAGCAGCCTGGTGGGGTGCCACCTCAAGTGACACCCCCGTGGAGCCTTTGTGATAGGATCCATGCCAGGGGGCTTTTGAGGGGTAGCCTCTTCGATGGCGTAATGCCAGAGAATTGAGGCTCCCCTCTGCCCCGAAGGACCAGCCGCTGAATGGCCCTCGGACACAAGCTGGACTGACCAGGACAAGTGCCAGAGATTGAGTGGAATGGCGGAAAATTGAGCGTGGTCAGATAAACCGGCCAACAATGAATGTGAGTTCAGAATAAAACGAAGTAGTTTGAAAAGTGATCCCCCCCCGCGATCGAAAACAAAGATTGCAAAGAGGGACGCCTCTTTTGCGAGAGCCGTAAACGGACACGAAGGGGGAGAGAGGAAGAAGTAAACCGAAAGTGTTGTGAGAGACTTATCTGAATCGCGAAGTCATTTGGTGAGTTTTTCAAGTTTTGAGGAAGCAGTAGAAACTGTAAATAAAACGGGAAAGATGGCGGCCCAGCAGAGAAAGTTTAAGACGAAGCTGGGTGGGCAGAGCCCGAGACCAGAAGAGGGAACAGATGTCCTCAAACTCTTGGCGGATATGCTTAAGCCGGTGATGGAACAACCCAATGTTTTTTTGTTGTTGTTCAGTCGCACA
>NW_015215786.1:0-3596 GCF_001447785.1 Gekko japonicus | reverse complement strand
TGCCCCTTCCACCCGAGAGCTTTAAGAGGAGTTCGGAATTGTTTAGTTTGGGGTTATGTTTCAGTTATTAATAGGGTTCCTCTTACAGGTGCTGCTGGCCGCGGGGCAAGACAGCGAGTCACTGTCTGCAGCCACAGTATGGTCTTTTCAGCCACTCACTGGGCCAGGAGGACACCCATCAGTTCTCAGCTGGGCCTAAGTGAGATGGCCTGCGCTCCTTCCTCTGTTATTCAAAGAGAGGCGGGGGCCTCCTCCACACGTTTTGGTGGTGCACCTGGGGGGAAATGACCTGGGTCTGATGAAGGGCTTGGCCCTTGTGTTACAAGCTAAGGCGGACCTTGCGAGGATTAGGGCAAGGTGGCCCAGTGTGCAGATAGTATGGTCGGCTATTCTGCCCCACCAGGAGTGGCGTAACTTGGGGGACCCACGCTGCATTGACCGGGCAAGGCGTAAGGCTAACAGGTGAATGAGGAAGGCCATGGAGGGTGGTTTAGGGCAATTTTTGCCACACCCCAATATATGGGTCAAGTTCCAAGACCTGTATAGGGCTGATGGGGTGCACCTGTCTGACAAGGGCAACGGGTTCTTTTTGCAGGACTTGCGGCAAGGGATTAGCTCAGCCTTGGCCTTTTAGTGGGGGAAAAGTCCAAAGCAGAGGCTTGGTCATGGCTGTGGCAGGTTGGGGTGGGCAAGAAACCGGAAACGGTGAGCACCTTACAGCAATTTCCACATCAGGGAACGGGGTCATCAGGAACTGCCTTTGGATTTTCAGGTCCAGGGTGGGGAATGGTGATCACCTCCTCTGGGAACCTCATAGGGTATGCTCCTCTCTGCAAGTTGTCAGGCTTCAGGGGTAGGCGCTCCTAGGTGGCGACCAGTTTGCTGGGTTGCCGGTCGCAAGCCAGACCGATGGCTCAAGACCGGAGCTGAGTGACCTGCCCGAGAAAAGGGCAAGGAGGTTGGTCAAGGGAATGACGCCTGCCTTCCCTGTTCTGTGCTCGCTTAGATGGTCCCTTGCTGCAATGTTATGTTAAATAGTTAATAAAGTGGCCCTTGTTTACTTCCAAACTGTTGTCTGTCTTGTTATTATGATTGGGGGGCAATAAATTGTCTCTAAATTGAACCAAGCAGTGATCTGCATGTCTGAAAAAAATAAAACAAAAACAGTGATACCAGAACATATAGATCTCCATAAGGGAGCCCTCATATTTCAGTAAAATTAAAATAGGGTTCCAGAAAGGTATTTCCCAGACTGACAATAGAGAAACAGCATGAATAGGTCCAAATTCCACTATATCCTGAAGGCACTTCCAAGCATAAAAAAGGGAAATGGCCCAAATAGGTCTATCCAGGAAGTTAAATGAATTAGTCCCGTGTCTTCTCAAAAATGCAGGCAATGTCTCAATGATTTGTGGTGATAACACACCTTTAATGCACAAAAGGATTGTATCAGCAGTCATCCCTATCTTAAGCTTGTTGTTCGCCCAGGACATGATCATCCGTCCACACCTGGTTCTTAGTCTATCCCCTAGACCATCTAGTGACCACTTTATTCCAGTCACTCACCCCCAGCCTTTGATGTGTCACTTTTGCATCTATAGTTCTTCATCATCATCAGATTCAAACTTTTGGGCTCCAAACCAATCCCAGCCTTGGATCCCACATGCTGCTCACCTTCCAACATTCTGCAGTATAAGTATACCCCTTCAAACCCCCAGAACTTTGCAGCATCCATTCCCGAGCTTCATCATTACTGTCTCTGTGTTATGTACATTTATTCCTCAAGGGTTAGGTTGTCTAGGGTTAAATTTTCTGCATGTCTGAAAAAAATAAAACAAAAACAGTGATACCAGAACATATAGATCTCCATAAGGGAGCCCTCATATTTCAGTAAAATTAAAATAGGGTTCCAGAAAGGTATTTCCCAGACTGACAATAGAGAAACAGCATGAATAGGTCCAAATTCCACTATATCCTGAAGGCACTTCCAAGCATAAAAAAGGGAAATGGCCCAAATAGGTCTATCCAGGAAGTTAAATGAATTAGTCCCGTGTCTTCTCAAAAATGCAGGCAATGTCTCAATGATTTGTGGTGATAACACACCTTTAATGCACAAAAGGATTGTATCAGCTCTCTCTCTGTATGTGCACGCACACACACACAGCTCTCTGAGTGCGTCCTGCTTTTTGTGATCTGTTTTTCCAAATAAAGATTTTACTTTGATTCTATTTTCTGTCTGGTTTATTTCTGGGAACCTTCCCATAGAGGTGCTACTACCAAATTATAGACTTTGGTATACACAGGCAGTGGTCCCTAATTTAATTTTACCAGAATACATGTGAGTGTGCTCTTAACATGATAATGAGATGCTCCAGGTGTTGGAGGGGGGTCACACACAAGTAGGCCATTTGGGTAACAACAGGCAGCACTTTCACATCATGTGATCATTCAGGCCTGATGCTTTTCATTTGAAATTAACACAAAGCATAATCATCCAAAGTGTACCGTAGTGTTCAAATACTTATTCTGCTGCTCAAAAACCCAGCACCATCTAGAACTAGGCAAATCCCAGAGACTCACAATAAGGAGGGAGAGGCATCACAATATTGATTGTTTCACACTCAGAAAAAAGTTTGAGACATTTGCCTGTGGCTGAGTTGGTGAAGAGTGAGTCACTACGTACAGAAATGTCACTTGTTGTTTGTCCTTTAGCCCTTTCTCAATTATGACGACTGTTAACAATTAGTTGCTGGCCTGGAGCTCCATGTGCCACACCTGCTGGACAAGATGAAGTATAATAAGCAACAGCTGTTGATTGTATCATGTTTTTTTATTTATTACAAAAAAAAATCTATTCTGCTTTTCTGTCAGCTCAAACTGGCTAACAAATTATTAAAATACTAGATGTGTGCCTGTCTGTTAAGCTCAACATACTGGCTGCGATAGTTCAGGGATGTTCTTAAACCCCTTTGATTTGTAAAGAATGTTCCATCCACCCTGTCCGTGTTGTCTTTGTACACAATATGGACCCGAAGTGACTTTCATCATTCTTGTGTTCTCCATTTTATCTTTACAACAGGCCTGTGAGGTAGGTATGGCTGAGAGTGTACCATTAGCCCAAGGCCAACCAGCATGCTTTTGTGGCAGAATAGGAATTAAACCCTGGATGTCTTAGATACTAGTCAGACATTGTAACCACTAAATCACACAGACTCTGATATGTCAGAGGTTAACTCCCATTATTTTGTAACAGAAGGGATCTTTTCTACCCTCCCTGTCTATGCTGCCTGAGTTTTCCTGGCTTCTTGTTTCCATTGCAAATATCAAAGGGATGTTCTGAAGCTAATCCATGACAGGCTGTTCTAATTCCCTTAATTTTTGGGGTACTGCATTGTCATCCTGATGCTGGTGGCCAAGTTTGAGACTCCTAGCTTCATTTTCTAATGAACTCTGCCCTTAGATGACATTGCAAATAGCATGGTTTCCCCCCCTTAAAATAGCACATAGCATGGCCCTGATTGCCAGTGCTTCCTTGTGTAGATCTCCCCTGCTTCCATGAATTGTTCAAAGGAGGGCTCAGCGATGTTTTTCTCCTC
>NW_015215785.1:0-3613 GCF_001447785.1 Gekko japonicus | reverse complement strand
TGGCTTTATATATAAGGGACAGATAGTATAAGGATTTTTTCCCCAGTGCTCTCCCCAAATACCCAGTTTAACCATTGGAAAAATTGAGTTTTGCATGCTGTACATTTGAAATGAGTGAAAAGCTTTGTATAATAATTAGAAGAGTTCCCCCTAGTAGGGTTCTGCCCCCACCATTTCCCAATTTTTCCATTGGAAACCCCCCACACTTTTCATACTATACAATTTGAGTGTCAAAATCCTTCCCTTAAGAAGCATTTTACTCATTCTGAATGATAAAATATTCCCCCAAATTCGCAGTAGAAAAACTGAAAAAGGTAGTTGAGAAAAAACACAGAAAAATTGTTTCCCCCCCTGAATTTCTCCACACACACCCTCCCCAGGCTTTCACATCTCTACTCCTGCCACATGTTTTTCCTGAGGCATTGCCCTGGGTTTGTGTTCACATAAACGCAAACTCAAAGGACCCATTACCCTGGGAAGACAGAAATCCTCTTCGTTGCTTCCATGTTTCCAGCACTACCCAGATATTTTACACATTTGTACCTATCTCTGAGGTATAAATATTGACATTAGTGGATAGCTCTATAGGAGATGTACACAGATATTTTCCAAATAATATGTTAGAAAATAACCTTTTAAATCTTTTCTCCACTTATGAACATAATTTTGATTGCCTATTTTTTACTAATTTTGATACATTTTTGGTAGAGATTAGAGGATTTGGGGCCTAAATTGCATTTTATGAACACAACTACAAAGTGCTCATGGAAGTAGATATCTCTTTGCCCTCACCTCCCACAGCAACTGGTCCCAAAGAGGCCAGGCTGGCCGCTACCAGGGCCAGGGCTTTCTCGGTGGCGGCTCCTATCTGGTGGAACGAGCTCCCGGAGGAGATCCGGGCCCTGCCGGACCTTGTGCAGTTCTGCAGGGCCTGTAAGATGGAGCTCTTCCACCAGGCGTATGAGTAGGAGCTGCCACTACCATCACCATTATTCCATCTTTACCTGGCCCGGGATGAGGGAACATCAATGCTTCCCTGGAGCAGACGATGCTGAACAGTTGAAAATGCCATCTGTGAAATTTCATGTTGAACACCTAGAGCACTTTAGTCAATAACTCGAATGTTTTGTACTGTTGGGATTTTAAATGGTTTTAATTATGTTTTATATTGGCGTTTGCCCCTATGTAAGCCGCCCTGAGCCCGCATTGCGGGGAGGGTGGGGTATAAATTGAATAAAATAAAATTAAAAAAAAAATAAACTTCTAAGGTCACACTCACAAACAAAATGCTAGATATCAGGGGAGTCTCATGAACAAAATGCCATGAAACATGAGAGACTGTCATAAGGATGACTATTAGGCATCATTTCAGGGGTCTTAATGGGCTGCTGGGAAAGCAGAAGGTGGGCCACCATGAGTGTCTTCTGTTCATGGATTATAGGACCCGACCTTAAGTTTAGCATTCACAAAATACCCCTGCAATCCTTATCCAGGCAGACACAATGTCTAATTGGAAAAATCTGAATAGCAATGGTCCACGTTTTCCAATTTTATGGAAGAGATTTGACTTCTCTATCTTCAGCACTAAAAAAGGTATTGGTGACATAACTGAGCATGCGCACTTTCTAAATTTGTACCAAATCATCATCAAAGATTCAAGGCTTTTTAAAAGTCCAGTCTTTCCCCCTTCTTAAAAAAAGCATTACAAAGAAACTTCCAAAGGATTTTCAATAATCCAAAATATATCATTCATTCCAGTTGAGTTTCTATCCATGTAAATAGCCTCAGTTATTTTTTTGCTGGTAGCCTCTCAGAGATAATTTTAATTTAAAATTTCACAGTTTTGTCTGCATGACAAGAAGTGGTTCTGTTAGAATTTAGTAAATTGAGTGCAAACATTTGGAATTGTCTTATCCATTTATCAAGGTCCGCTGTCCTGGGTCAGAGGAGACTCAGCCAAGACTATGGGGACGAGACAGAATCACTAACCAGAAGCATAAGTCAAGAGTTCAGTCCAAGAGTCATACACAAGAGAAGCCAGCCGAGGGTCCAAGAAACAGAGTTCAAGCAGGTCCAAAAGGTATTGTCAAGCAGATCTGGGGTCAAAGCCAAAGGTTCAGTAATAGCAGCCAGAAACAGATCTGGGTGGTGTGGTTGCGCGTCTCCAGGAAGGTGACAAGTTGCTCCCACGCCTTCCCCCTCTGAAACCCTGTCCTTTATTGGCAGCTCACAGCTGGGTCTCATTGCTTGCGAGAGTGCTGTCCATTAACTCCAGGTGTTCCTTTTGATCTGGCAGTCACCGGGCAGCAAGGCTTGCTCCGCCTCCTCTCGAAGAGCTCCAACTGCGCCCACCTCCTCCTGCATTCCCCTGGCTCTGGGGACAGAGGAGGCGAGGCAGCCTGTGAAGTTTCCCCAAGATCTTGGGTTGTTGAGGTGCCACCTCTCTGGGTTGTTTCTTCCATGTTCCCAGTGCTCACGGAGCTGGAGTGCCTGCAATGAATATGCTCTTAGGTATACCGCCTAACAAATTACCAAAATATTTGGAAGAGATATTCAAATACATGGTGACAGCGGCTAGAATTATCTATGCAGCAAAATGGAAACTAGACATTTGTCCACACTTAGAAGAATGGGGAAATAAACTTGCTGAATATGCAGGAATGGCGAAATTAACAACTTATTTGAGAAACAGATCTATTACAAACTTTGAGGAGAGATGGAGTGTGTATTATGCAAACAGGAGAAATTTAGAATGACAGTTCAAAAATTGTATATAAATATATTGCAATGTAGAAGCAGAATGAGAATAAGCTTTAAATGTAACATCTTGAATATAAATTTATAAGAAAGTGGATTCTGAGCGGAAATATCTTTTATTTTTTATGAGATATATAATAGACTTTCCTTTTGTACTTTGCTATATCAACTTTTTGTCAGAAGTTATAGCAAGTATGTAGAAGTGGTGAATATACATAATACTGAATGTGTAATAATATTGAAACCAATAATGTAACTGCAAAACAGATTACCGTAGCTCTTCTACCAGGCCTTCGATTAGGAGCCGCCACTGAGGAATGAGCACTGAAAACCATCAAGGCCCTTATGCTGTTATTGACATTAAGACAACTGGACACTGGCCTACGTATATTGGCCCACTTCAGCAAATGCCATCTGCACCAATTGCACTTTATGTATATTATGGTTTTACATTTTACTGTTATGCATTTATGCATTTGTATTTTATCATATTTTAGTCTGTGTACGTCGCCTTGAGCCTGCATGCACAGGCAATGTGGGATATAAATATACAACAACCTAAATTTTTGAATATAAATGTACCCCAACAGAAGTAAGTACCATTGTATTTTATAGACAGTGTCTTAAAAATTATAATGAAGGGGGTGTTGGGAAGAAATATTTTCTGTTTCATACATTGTGTTATATATAGTTGTATCCGATATACACAATTATGTTATAAAATCCCTTTCCCCCTTTCTGTATCCGCTTTATAATATCACTTTGTTTTCTAAAGCTAAAACAATGTAAAAAAACCAACAACCCTGTAACTAAAAGAAAGTCCAATATGTTGTCTGAAGTAGAACTTGTGGAGTTA
>NW_015215784.1:0-3845 GCF_001447785.1 Gekko japonicus | reverse complement strand
CTGTTGTTTCAGCTTCTTTTCATATATGGCGATAACTGTTTCAGAAGATAGGAAGGGCCCTCTCGCATTATTTTCTGTAGCAGTTTCCTCAAGAAGAAGACATTATATATGTCCTCACTTAATATTTCTCTCCACCAAGGCTTTTATCTAAAGGGGGACCATCTTCTTTAGCTCTTTTATGGTCCGCTCCAAGTTTGTGATATCATGTTAGACTGTTCTGTTCATTTTATGCTGCTTTGATGCCGCAGCAGGTTGACGTGTTTTTATTGGCTTAACTTGTTTTTACTTATTTGTTGGGCTTGTTATATCGCCTGAATTGTGAGTTGCCTAAAATAGTTTCTGGACAGACAGCATACACGTTTTCTAAGTAAATGAATTATCTTCCAGCGATTTTCACTTAAAGGTGGGACACAGATTGTGTGTTGCTGTAAGGAGCACTAAACACCCACCCACCCTCATATCCTTATTGAATCATAGAGCTGGAAGAGACCTCCAGGGTCATCTAATCCAACCCCCTGCACAATGCAGGAAATTCACAAATACTGCCCCCTATGACCCCTGTTCCATGCACAGAAGATGATAAAAAACCTCCAGGATCCCCGGCCAAACTGGCCTGGAGAAAAATTGCTTCCTGACCCCAAAGTGGCAGTCAGCATTTCCCTGGGCATGTAAGAAAGGGCCACAAGAACTAAGCACCGATGCATCCCTTCCTGCCCTCCCTCTCATGCTCTGCCTAAGTTCCCATAGTTCCAATGTGCTGAGGTACTCAGCACATGTGACATGCGTTATGTCTAGTCAAACCACAAGTCCTCCCACCCTGACAGGCAGCAGCTGTGCAGGGTTTCAGGCCAAGACAGGACTTTTCCAACACTTGCTGAGAGCATTGAACTCAATAGTTCTTAGTGGAAGAGGTTGACTGCTCGGTGGCACACCATGATCATTTTGCTTAGCACTTTGCAGATAAAATCTCTTGCGTCCATTCTGACTTGGATGCTATGTTAACAGTGACAGGATCTGATGGTGCCAGGGTGCTGCCTCGTCCAGTTGTTTGGGGTACTTTTCAGTTTATTCACTCTGCATATGTGGACAGGATCCCTGGAAGTTTGAGGCCTACCACCTGCTTGTATGACCCTTCCCATTCCTGGTTACTTAAATCTTGGGGGGGGCAGGGGCTGGCTGACTGTGTTTGAGAGGTAGTTAATGCTTCCTTAAGAGAAGAGGTAGTTGTCCCAATCTTGAAACAGGCTGTGGTGTGTATGTATTAAAAAAGCCTACCCTGGACCCAGGAGATATCAATAATTATGGACCAGTCTCAAATGTTACATTCTTGAACAAGGGAATTGAACAGGTGGTGGCTAGACAATGCCATTTTTTTTTCCTGGATGAGGCAAATTTAGACTCCTTCTTGTCTGGGTTTAGGCCCGCTTATAAGACTGGTACAGCCTTGGTCACCCTGCTGGATGACTTGCATCAGTTGATGGCCAGAGGGGGTGTGACTCTGTTGATTCTCCTGGACCTCAGGTGCTTTCTTTCTTTTTTACAATATTTTTTGATACCATTGATTATGGTATCCTTCTAGACCACTTCTGGACTGGGATTGGGAGGCACCATTCTGTGGTAGTTCTGGTCCTACCTACCTTTCAGAAGATGGCACTGCGGAACTGCTGTTCAGTCCCTTGACCTTTGGCCTATGGGGTTTTGCAAGATTCTATCTTGTCCCCTATAGGGGTGTGCCAAAATCATTTTTTTGGGGGGGGTACATTGGGGCCAAATGTAGAGATATTTCTTGATATTCCTGAGTCCTAATACCAGTGTGGTATTTTGAATCACTGTGGCAATGCCGGCTCAACAGGACTGATGTGAAACACAGAATCACAATCCATGCAAGGGAGGTTGCAAGCCAAGCACAACCAGTTCAATCTACAGAATGCCCAGCAGAACTCAGTGCCACTGTGGCGATGCAAGCAAAAGAGGACTGATGTCAAACCAGAGAATCCCTGCAGTACAAACTGAAGGGGGGGCATTTTTTCTAGCCCAGAACAACTAGTACAGTGTACAGAATGCCCAGCAGAACCCAGTGCCAGTGTGGCACTGCAAGCTTAAAAGGACTGATCTCAAAGCACAGTGTCATAAGAAATCCAAGCAAGGGGGCATTGCAAGCACATTGCAAGTTACAATGTGCAGAATGCCCAGAAGAACCCAGTGCCACTGGTATTGCAAGCTTAAAAGGACTGATATCAAAGCACAGAGTCACAATAAATCCAAGCAGTGGGGGGGGGTTTACAAGCTCTGTTGAAGAAAATGGGAAGGGAACACAAAGGAACACTGGCAAAGGAAAAGAAACCCTCTTGAAACTGACAATACTAGTTCGAAAGAAACAAAAAAGAACAGGAAAGAAAAAACAGTCCCCAGGAGTCTGCAATGACTCTCAATCTTCCCAGAAAATCCTGAATATAGCCAGGATTTTTCACCGTTTTCTGAAAAATCCCGGATATCTTTGGGGTGCCAAAATATACCCAAAAATACCAATAAGTTATTTTGGGGTATATTTTCAGCTTGGTTGTATCTGAATGCACACCCTTAGTCCCCTGTGCTTTTTAACTTCTACATGAAACCACTGTGTGAGGTCATCCAGAGATCTGGACTGGGTTGTCACAAATATGTAGATGACACTTAGCTCTATCTCACACTTCCAGCTGATCCCAGGGAGGCTGTAGAAACCCTGAACCACTGTCTGGAGGCATTTTTGGAGTGGATGCAGGCTAATAAACTGAAGCTTAATCCCAACAAGATGGAAGTGCTGCTGGTGGGTGGAAGACCTGACCCAGAATTTAAGGCGTCGTCCATTCTGGATGGGGTTACACTCCCCTTGAAGGATCAGATCTTTAGTCTGGGAGTGGTCTTGGACCCAGGCCTACTGCTGGATAAGCAAATGACAGCTGCAGCCAGGAGTGCCTTTAACCAGCTTCAACGGGTTAGGCAGCTGTGGCCATTCCTGGGCAGAAAAGATCTGGCCGCTGTGGTCCATGCCCTGGTTACATCTAGACTAGATCACTGCAATGTGCTGTACATGGGGCTGCCCTCGAAACATGTTTGGAAACTTCAATTGCTACAGAGCATTGCAGCCAGGATGTTAGGTAGGACTGGGTCTGAGTGCTTTCTTGGAGCTGTCCTACCTTGGAAGGCTAGCCTGCAGCAGGTAGGCCCCTTCAGTTATCACCACAACCCAAGAGGAACTCGCTTAAGCCAAACCACACAGCAGCCTCTGTTGTGGTGAGGGCGATCAGTTCTCACTCACCAAAGGGTGGGATCGTGTGCTGTTGAAGAGATGTCCACTGACCCTTCAGCCTGGTAAACAGAGACAAGATCGCAGTTGGAGCACAGTTTATCGAGCAACATCAAAACGGAGAAAGTACTGTAGCAAACATCCCACCTCCCGAGAGGCAAGAGACCAGCTGTCTCTTCCACCCCTTGAGGCAAGAAAGCATCTGCCACAGGGAAACACAGAGAGAGAAAAGCCAGGTATACCTGTCCCATCAGAGCACTCCTGATGCCTGGGTTTCTTCAAGGCTGGCAGTAACTCCCCCAAGCGCACAGAGGAGGTCTTGCTTTGGGTGCTCCCATCTTCTGAGCTCAGGTGGGTGGCAACCTGGTAGAGTGTCTTCTTGGTCTTGGCTCCAAAGCTCTGGAACTCTCTCCCCAGGGAGATTTGTGCGACCCCTTTCTGTTGTAGTCTTCCACCAGCATGTGAAGACTTTTTTTTGTTTTCTTGTTTGGCATTCCCTCGATGAGCCCTCCTTCCTGTCCAACTTTTTATGTTCTGTATGTATTTTAGCTGTTTTTAT
>NW_015215783.1:0-3779 GCF_001447785.1 Gekko japonicus | reverse complement strand
TTCTGCGACGGGTCCAGCTTCCATGTGAATGGTCGCCCCTGTACGGGATTCGGTGCTGTGAGAGTGCAGGACGGCTTCCAGCTGCAAGCCCCCATCCGCCCCCACTCCAGCCAAGCAGCTGAGGTCGCTGCGCTGCGAGCCGTGCTGGCCCTGGAACCCCTAGATCGCCCACTTGCTATCTATACCGATTCAGATTGGACTGCCAAAGCCGCAACCGTTTGGCTCCAACATTGGGAAAAGCGGCAATGGAAGAATGTGGAAGGCAAGCCTGTAGCACATTCTGCCCTCTGGAAGGAGGTGGCTCGCATTCTCCATGCGAGAACGGCTCCCACACAAATCACTCATGTGAAGGGACACCAGAAGGCTGATTCGGAAACGGCCCGCTGGAACAACTTCGCTGATTGTCTGGCTAAGGAAGCCGCCATGGGAAACCAGGGAGCGGCCTCCCCTGACCCTACCCCCGACCCAGCTCCCCCGTCCCCTCCAGATTTTGCCTCGGACCTGCCCGTGTTTGCAGTCATCACTCGCAGCCGGCGTGCGGCGGAAAACGACCGCGCACCAATCCCTCCTGTCCTGATGGATTTGGGAGCACTACAGAAGGATGATTCTGATGTGATGGACTTGCTCTCCAAGGGCAAAGATCCCACGGGAAAGTTTAAGATCGAGGAACTGGAAGGTGTGGTATGGGCGATCGACTCCTCACATAACCGCCATTGGGTCGTCCCCGTTTCGGTTCGAGGAGACCTGATCCAATACGTCCATGAGCAGGGACACAGAGGGAAAGACTTAACACACGCCCGCGTGCGTGACACGGGTTGGTGGCCCGGTGTCAGAGAAGACGTTGCCCAATGGGTAGACAATTGTCTAGCGTGTGCATCCGTTAATGCTGATCCCACCGGCCCCAAGGCACCCATCCAGCATCAGAGGGTGGAAGGTCCCTGGGCCCGCATCCAAATTGATTTCATCGGCCCTCTCCCTAAGACACGCCATGGTCACAAATACTGCCTGACCATCGTGGACCCCTTCTCTAAATGGGTTGAAGTGTTCCCTTGCAAGACCAATGATTCCCTGACTACAGCTAAGCTGCTGTTGAACCGCCTGTTCGCGGTCTGGGGGATCCCGAAGGTCATCGATTCGGATTTAGGTTCTCACTTCACGGACGCTGTCACGATGCACCTTTGCAAGGCGCTGGGCATCACCCAACGCTTCCACATCGCTGGGAGGCCCCAAGCCGCCGGGGCTGTCGAGCGCGTGAACAGAACCTTGAAGGAAGCGCTAGCCAAAGTGGTAAAATCCACAGGGAAGGACTGGGATGAGAAACTGCCCCTCATTCTGATGGTTATTAGGGGAACTCTGGCTTCTCATGGATACACCCCACATCATGTGATGACGGGGAGACGTATGAGGATGCCGGAGGCCTTTTGGATGGACACGTCCCTCCCTCAGGAACAAGAAACACGAGCAGTCACGGATGAATGGATCATCCAGCTCCAAAAAGAGCTCGCAACCGTGCACCAACAGGTAGCCCGAGCGATTGATAAGAGCACTTTTGCCATGGATAGGAGACTCGGGTGGGTACCGTATGCCCGCCTTTGGCACCCTGGCCAACGGGTCCTCTACCAGCATTTTTCCAAGAAACCACACGCCCTCATGGGGAAGTGGAGTGGCCCGTCCACAATTTGGGAAAGGGTGAGCCCAGCTGTTTACAAGCTAGCGATTAAAAGCCGCCACAAAGGGAAGATTTGGCACAAGTTTTTCCACGCCTCGCAGTTAAAGGAGTGGAAGGGAGACCCGAACGTCACGGCGCCATCCCAGCCGTCGCACCCGGTGTACCGTCCGCCTGGTTACCAGTCGCCGGGTGCTCAACTCCCTCAGCCTCCCCCTCTGCCAGCCGCGCCAGCTCCGCCACTGCCAGCGCCCATTAGTTCTGTGCTGAGTGGTGAGCCCGAGAGATTCCCGTTCTGTGGTTTGGAAGGTTGTTTCATGTCTTGCCTTGGTGTGACCCCTGCCCTGATCTTAGATCAGGCCGGTGTCAAAGGGGGGAGTGAGATTGATCAAAACCAGCCTCCCCCAACGGCACCAGATGGTGCAATAAATGCTAAAGAAGATTTTACAGCCATTGTCACGAAACAGGACGAGGGCTGGGACTGCGGATACATGTCTGAGGACCCCTCCACGGAGGAAGACCCGGTGACATAGGTAGCACGCTGCCTATGCCCGGCGGAAGACATGTCCGGTCCGCCCCCCCCCGTCTGACACCTGCCACTGACCCCGCTAGCACAATAGATGCGGCAAGCTGGTTTGAGCCCTGCGGCTCGGCTGGCAGCTGGAGTCCGAACATTGCCGTCATCCCTGTGCTCAGCAAATTCAGTGACACACCGCTGCCCCCGTTTTTTCTATTCGTCACACAAATATGCGGGTAGCACAAGCAGTGTTACCCTCCAAAAATTTCTCGCCTCACAAGGAGCGCGAGAGGAGAGAGAGGAAAGGGAGAGAGCTCGCTGACAACGCCTGAAAGGAAAGAAAGAAAGATAGTGTTAGTATCTGAAGACAGAAGAGGCGTTGGGGAGACGCGAGCCTCTACCCTAACCTTCCCATCAGGACCACTCTCCATTCTAGTTCCTGGCCAATTCGCTTAAAGGCCATGGCTATTTTCTAATTCGACTATTTTAGCTCTGTACCACGTCTCTGTGGACCTACAGGAACACCTCCCTAGCTTTTGTTTGCAAGCACTCTCCAGAAGGAGAGAACAGGATGGTTTTAGTTCCACAAATGATACAAATGTTGCTAATCTGCATAAAGACCGTCATGCATGTGGGTGTAAAAGGGGAACGCTGACTGTGAATGTATAGGAACATGTAATGTGCAGGGATATGCTTTTAAGTTTGAGCGCTCCATTGTTGATCCGTGTGACTGCCAGTAGGGCACTGTCGATGCTCCGCCACTAGAGGCCGCTGTCAGCGATAAACGGACACAGTGACGTCGCCATAGGTGACTGGCCAACTCCCGTAGGGAGAATGAGCACAAACTTACAGCAGTGTGCAGAACAAACTCGAATGCAAATAGAAACCTGCCCCTCAAGCGCATAGAGGACATCCTGCTTGAGTTGAGCCGTCCAAATTTGAGAATGGCCACCAATTCTACAATCAGCCTCCTACAACCACTTCACAAAGACGGAACTCTTTATGTCTGCTGGTTGGGCTTTGTGAACTGGCAGGACACAGGAGGACTGCTAAATTCACGAACCCTCCACTAGGCCCCCCCTTTTTCCTCTCCTACACCCCCCCTTCCCCTTTGTTTTGTCTTCCTCTCTGCTCACAGGTGCTGCCGTGCGAGGAGATATCCAATCGCTGCCGCCGCCGCAGCCGCGGCGTGGATTTAAAGGGCCAGCTTTTAAACCAGCTGAGCCCTGGCAGCCTTGCGCTGCAGAGGAAGGAGACGCTTGGGGAACCACCCCGCCACCTCATGGGATTCTGTTCCCACTTCTGCTTTTGGGAGCTTTCTGATTTTTCTCTGGCTGAAGGAGTGCCTGCACCACTCTTCACGCCCCCCCTCGTTTTGAGCGAGCCACTTAGCTACACAAGCGGCTCCCGTTCAAAAGATTTTTCCTTCCTCCAAAAGGATTTTTCTTTTGTTCTGGATTCTAATCTTTCTTTCAACCAGTTTTGTGGGAGCACCCCAGGGGTGTCCCGAACTCGAGCGTGTATAGGGATGAGACTGAGAAATTTGACACCCAGTTGGCTATCATCCCCTGGGATCCATGGCTGACTTATAGGTTT
>NW_015215782.1:0-4580 GCF_001447785.1 Gekko japonicus | reverse complement strand
AGTGACCCTGGGCTTCCTCGGAGGTCTCCCGTCCAAGTACCAACCAACCAAGACCCCACTGAGCTTCCAAAATCGGGCCGGCCTGGGCCATCCAGGTCAAGGCCAGAGACGTCCAGAGGTGGCTTTGCCGTTGCCTGCCTCTGCGTAGCAACCCTGGGCTTCCTTGGCGGTCTCCCATCCAAGTACCAACCACGGCCGACCCTGCTTAGCTTCTGAGATCTGACGAGATTAGGCTAGCCTGGCCATCCAGGTCAGAGCAAAAGGTGTTCAGAGTGGTTTTGCCATTGCCTGCCTCTGCATAGCAACCCTGGGCTTCCTCGGTGGTCTCCCTTCCAAGTACGACCCAGGGCAGACCCTGCTTAGCTTCTCAGATCCGACAGGATCAGGATAGCCTAGCCCATCGTGGTCAAGGCAAGAGACGGACAGAGCTGGGTTTGCCATTTCCTGCCTCTGCAGAGCAGCCCTGGACTTCCTTGGGGGTCTCCCACCCAAGGACTAACCAGGGCCAGCCCTGTACTCCATCCTCTCTCCAATTCAGGGCAGGATATTGTCAGCAAGCTGCCAATGTGTTTTCTGATATGTTCTGTAGGCCATTGTATATCCCCTATGTAGGCGCTTCTCCATTCTCTAGGTATGCGCTTGTCTGCTTTCACTTTCCCGTGTATGCTTGTTGCTGCGCTTAATTGCCTAGTCGCAGGAACGTCCGTATCTCAGCTTGGAGAAGGCATTTGTCTCTTTAAATCCCTTCTCCATGTCAAGCCAGCCGGTGTGGCATAGGGGCCTTGGAGGATACATTTAAAGTTAAAGTTGCTTTCTTTCCACCTCTCCCTCCCCCTATCTATTTCCTTTCTTTCCGCTTTCTCTTTTTCCACCTCTCTTTCTCTCTCTCCCCCTCTCCCTCTCTGACAAATAAATATCATTAGCCAGGGCTCTTTTTGGTAGAAAAAGCCCAGCAGGAACGCATTAGCATAATAGGCCACACCCAACAGCAGAAACTCATTAGCATATTAGGCCACACCCCTGACAGCACAGCTCATTAGTACATTAGGCCGCACCCCCATGTTACCAAAAGTGTGGTTATCCAGCCACACCCACCTTTAGCTTCTTATTCTGTTTACCTTGTTTGCTGTCAAAACCCAGGGCATTTTTTGTAGCAGGAACACCTTTGCATGTTAGGCCACACACCCCTAATGTAGCCAATCCTAATGAGTTTCTGCTGTTGGGTGTGGCCTATTATGCTAATGAGTTCCTGCTGGGTGTGGCCAACTTGGGAGCCAGCCGGAACTCCGTTCCTGTGCGTTCCTGCCCCAAAATAGCCCTGTCATTAGCAAATAAATAAATATAATTGGACAAATAAGTATCAATATCAATACCTGTTTTTACCCCTTTTGTTTTTACTGTTGGCAGTCTCATTAAATGTTAATAAAAAACAAATTTGCATATTTTAATAAAAACGTGTGTAAAATTTGTTCACGTCTTGTGGCTCTCGAACATCTGACGTTTATTCTATGTGGCTCTTACGTTAAGCGAGTTTGGCCACCCCAGCACCAGTTTGCTCGCAGGCCACATAAGAGCCCTGAACGGGCCAGTTCCAGCCCCCGGGCCTTATGTTTAACACCCCTGCTCTAAATTATCGGAATGTTCGCGTTGTTTCATTCTTCTCCATTGCTGGGTTGTTGTTGTTGTTGTTGTTTTGTGCTCTCTACTGGTACTTTGACACTGTGTTTTCCTGCGTCTGCTTCTTCCTGGGGGGGGGCAATCCTGCTCAGCTTCTAAGTTCTGACAGGATGGCGCTAGCAGGGGCACTGGGAGACTGGGATTCCAATCCCTAAACCGCTACATGGTTCATTTGGTGATACTGAGGCAACTCTCCGTCTCAGCCTAACCAAACCCTTTTTTTTCTCTCTGCTCCATGGAGGAAGCCCACAATCAGGATGAAATGGTTCGAGCGTCAGACTAGGATATAAGAGAACTGGGTTGAACCCCCTGATATGAAATTTTCTGGGTGACCACGCGTCTGTTAGGCCATCTCCTGGCCTCACCTATCTCACAGGGTTGTCGTGAGGACAAAACAGGCGTGCCAGCCTCCAGGCGAAAGCTGGAGTTCTCCCAGAATCACCACTTATTTCCAGACTGCAGAGATCCATTCCCTTGGAGAAAATGGCAGCTTCAGGGGATGGGCCATTCCAAGGCTCGGCCCCAGGATCTCCAGAAATTTCCTAACTGGGACCTGGCAACCGTAGGATAGGAAGGGAGAGAGAATGATAGGCACTGCCCTGAGCATCTTGAGGAAAGGTTAATATCAAAAACATAGGCTAAAGCAGGGGTCATTTCGTAGAAAAAGAGCTAGGGGAACTCATTAGCATAACTCATTAGCATATGCCACTCCCCCTGACGTCAGGGGCCCGGCGGTGGACCTGCAAGGCCAGCGGGAGTGCGAGGAAGCCCCGCCAAGGCCCTCCCTGGCCCCAGGCAGGCAGGGGTGGGAAGAGGCGGGGAGGAAGCAACTTACCCTCCCTCTTCTCCTGCCTCCTCCTGGCTGAATGAGGGCCGGAAGCGGGGCGGCCGGAAGCGGGGGGCGGGGCTTCGTCATGTGCCCCGCCCCCTGCACCTCACCCGGGGGAACTGCGTTCCCCCGCGTTCCCCCCCGAAATGACCTCTGGGCTAAAGAAATAAATCCGGCAAGTAAATATATATAAAAAGACGTTTCATAATTACGAAGCAAAGCCTGCCAGAAAGTTCAGGGTAGCCCTTTTATTCGGAGAGAGTTAACAGAAATTGTTTTCCCGTTGTTATCCTGCTATCTCCCAAAGCCTTGAGGCACTTAAAAAGATTCGAAGGCAGACACAGGAACATAAGAAGAACTCTTGTTGGATTAGATCAAGGGTCTGTTAACTTCAGTGATCTTTTTTCGCCCCTGGTCCATCTGTTGTTTCTAGGGATCCTGCCGTAAGGAACCCCCTTTGGTCTTTGTCTCCGTTTTATTATGTTTGGAGACATGTTGCCTCTAAGCATTGGGGGTTTCGTTTAGTTAGGGGGAATGGCCACAGGTAGGTCTAGTCTCCAATTCAGTGTTCCCTCTAAGATGAGTTAGTGTGAGCTAGCTCACAGTTTTTTAGCCTCCGGCTCACACATTTGTATCTCAGCTCAGGAAGGATGGCTCCAGAGCAAACTAATTTATGCAGTAGCCAAATCGCCCACTCACAACTTTAATGCCAGTAGCTCACAAAGTGGAATTTTTGCTCACAAGATTCCACAGCTTAGAGGGGGCATTGGTCTCCATGTCCCTTTTCTCAAAGCCTACAAGTTCCTTACTTCTGTTGATCATATGTATAAACATTTATCTGCAGCCACAAAGATTTTTAAAGCAAACTCATAAGGGTGAGGTTTGTATCAAAATCATGGTACTCACCAGGAGTGTTCCCTCTAAGCTTGAGTTAGTGTGAGCTAACTCACAGTTTTTTAGCCTCCAGCCCACAGATTTTTGTCTTAGCGCAGGAAGGATTGATCCAGAGCAAACTAGAAGGATGGCTCCAGAGCAGTAGTCAAATTGCTCGCTCACAACTTTGATGCCAGTAGCTCACAAAGTAGAATTTTTGCTCACAGCTTACAGGGAGCATTGCTCACCAGCTTAGTACATTTATTTATTCCCTTAAATTTCTGTTCTTCTTCCTTAGGGCATCTTGATCTTTATATTTAAAAGATCAGAAGACCACTCAGTAAACAGCCTGGTCTTATCTCTTCCCCCCCCCCCCAAAAAAAGAACGAGTAGAATAAAACTAACAAAAAAAATCTACATTGATCGAGAATTACTACCTATGGTTAGGATGCTAGGCCAATCTGATCATAGAACAGTTTCATCAAATAGCGTTGCCAGCTCTTGGTTGGAAAATACCTGGAGATTTGGGGGGTGGAACCTGGGGAGGGTGGGGTTTGGGGAGGGGAGGGACCTCAGCAGGGTACAGTGCCATAGAGTCCGCCCTCCAAAGCAGCCATTGGCCATCTGGAGATCAATTGTAATTGCAAGAGATCTCCAGGTGCTACCTGGGGGTTGGCAACCGTACTAGTCAGATAAGGGACTTCAAGAGGACACTTATTCTTATTTGTCCAAAAAGAGAGACTTAGATATCACCAATATTGAGATAGCATTTCTTAATGGATGCCAAATCAAGAAAAGAAAGAAAAAAACATATTGGCTGTCTTCCTAGGCACTGTTTTCTAGTAAAAGTAATAAATACTGTTACCCGTTAGATGGGAAAGTTTTCCTCTTTGGCTGGTTAAAACCTTACACATTCTTCCACAAGGAAGGGCTAATATATTCCTTGTTGGAAGACACTTCATCTGAGTTAGAATTTTGGTGGCAGCCATTTTGTGAGGTTGGTAGCCCTTCAGAGAGTGGCGTCCATTTTGTTCAGCCCTTAGAGGGGAGCTAGGATAGAGGTAGTGTGCTCTGGCATCTGTGTCCATTGCTGCAGGGATGGAAACAGGTTTAACAGTCAATTAAACTGTATACCTACGCTTAATATTGGCATGGAGATTTTAAAAAGTGACCGTAATCCTACGCGTATTCATGTGGAAAC
>NW_015215781.1:0-3899 GCF_001447785.1 Gekko japonicus | reverse complement strand
AAGGGGGGTTAGGGTGGGAAGGGTGTTCACTGTTCTAATTTGTTGGTTGTTGTTTTGCATTTTTATTAGAAATTTCAAATGCATAAAATATTACTCTGTCTCTTCCGACAAGTTCTATTCATTTTTAAAGTCACTATTGTTTTTGATAGTCATGAGATGCATTTGTCACTCCATTTGGAGTTTTCAATGGTTTTTACATCAGCCTATTTTTGCTCTTGCATTTGGTTCCAGCATTGTAAACTCTATAGTTGCATATTTTAACAACTTCCATCAAGTATTTCACTGTGTATTTATCGGTTTTATTGTTCACTGCTTTTATTTCACTCTGCTCCTAAAAATAATGCTCTATGTTGCTTGCATCCTGAAGGATACAAATGTTACATACCTGGTGAAACATTTGCTGATCTGGATCAGTCATATTAGTTCCAAAATGGTCATCTTTGCATTTGGTAAGACATTATTTTTTGCTTTGTTGTCTATATCTGAGTTGCATATCTGGGCTATATCTAGTATGGTATTTATCACCTGGTTAAAGTCTTGTTATGGCACATAATCCCAAACTTAATTGCAGAGGGTTAAACAATTGTATTAAGATTAAGGGAATTTCATCGCTTTTGAACAAACAACAGGCTGATATCTCTTTTTTATAAGAAACACACTTAAAAAGCACAACATCCCATATCTTCTCCTCTTCAAAGTGGGGACAGCAATTCCATGCTCCAGGGAGCTCTAAGTCCCGCAGAGTAAGAATCTTATTTTCAAAAAATACCAGATTTCAATGTGAAGCTATAGAACGTGACTGAACATGACTTATCAGGTCGTTACTTTTTCTGAAAGGTATACTTGATGGCTATAAATTTACTTTGGCATCACTATATGCACCTAATGATGGCCAACTTTCTTTCTTAGATAATACATTCGGCAAACTGCAACTTTTTGCTGAAGGCAAAATACTAATAGGAGGGGATCTGAATATGATTGTGGACGCTACACTAGACCGTTCACACCAACAACGTCACCAACCTAAATCTCACTGTTCTGAATTAGCAACTCTATTTCGAAAATATGGTTTGCTAGATGTCTGGAGATGGCATTATCCTAAATCCAGGAATTATACTTACTTTTCATCTGTCCATAAGATTTACACTAGAATCGACAACATCCTTTCCTCTCCTGATTTAATTCAACACACCCATCACCCTGACACCATCCTGGGTGGAGTGTAAATTGTCTTTGTTTAACTCACACCAAAAACACACTTCTTGGTCTTTCAATAAGACTTTATTATCTAATACAGCATTCTTTACAGACATTGAAACTGAAATGCGTGAATATTTTAAATTCAGTAACCAAAATGACACTTCTCCTCTAATTCGATGGGAAGCCATGAAAGCTGTTCTACGTGGCAAATGCATTTTGTTACAGGTGGCCTACAAGAAACAAAAATAATCCTTGATTAATCAACTAAATTTAAAAATTAACATCTTAGAATCTAGACACAAAAATATGGTAGCAAAAAAGTTTATAAAAGACTGCTAGCAGCCAGGAAAAAACTCGAATTATTAGAAACTACAAAAATCAAAAAATAACATAATTTATCTTAAACAAAACTACTGGCATATGAACTCCAAACACATCCGATTGTTGTTGTGGAAAGTCAGGCAAAAAATAGCTGAAAGACTTATCAATTGTATTAGGGACTCAAAAGGGTCCCTAAAATATGACACTCAACATATAGTTTCTTCATTCTTGGAGTATTATAAAATCTTATATTCTACAAACAACCCATCCTCATCCAACATAGAGGATTTTTTAAAAACTAAACACTATTTCTTACCTATTTCCAAAGCTCATAGCTCTCTTATGGAAAAGGACATTACACCTCAAGAAATCTTAAATGTAATTAAATCTCTCAAAAACAACGAAACACCAGGCAGGGATGGTTTCCCACCTGAGTTCTACAAAAAAATTGCCCATCTACTGGTCTCCCCTTTAGCGGATGTTTGTAATTTCATTCTTGACAAAGGTAAAATGCCTGACACTTGGTCGGATTCAATTATTGTTTTACCTAAAAAATTAAAGACTTAACCAACCCATCTTCCTATTGGGCCATTGCGCTCTTAAATCAAGACAATAAAATATTTACTGCAGTCTTAGCTGCTAGGCTAAACATATTCATTGCAGAATACATTCACTCGGATCAGGCTGGTTTTATTTTAGGCAGAGATATGGCAAATAATGTCCGCAAATCTTTAGAAATAATAAATTATTGCAAAATTTTTCAAAAAGAAGCTTTGATTTTATTGTTAGATGTTGCAAAAGCCTTCGACAGTGTTGAACTACAATATCTAAAATCTCTGTTGTTACATATGGGTTTGGGACATAAATGTTTGAATGCAATCCAATCCCTATATGCTGCCCCCAAAGCACAGCTCAAAATAAATGGCACTACATCTGAGGACTTTACTTTGTTTAGGGGAACTCACCAAGGATATCCCCTTTCCCCAACATTGTTCACTATTGTGATAGAACCTCTAGCTAATATTATTAGGAACAATATAAATATTACAGGCATTACAATAAATCAGAATGTTTTTAAATTATGTTTATTTGCTGATGAATTGTTATGTATGTTACAAAACCTGAAATAGCTCTACCAGCACTGGAATCAGTGCTACATGATTTTGGCCAAATCTCTGGTCTCCGGGTTAATCAACCAAAAACCAATTTATTTCCTATTAATCTGTCTAATAATTCCTGTGAATACATTAAACACAATTTTGTTTATCACTGGATTACTAATTACTGGGTTAATCTTGGAGTTAAGATCCCACTTAATTGTGATGATCTTTTAGCTATTAATTACCAAATTAATTAAATCCCTGACCACTTTAATGAAAGAATGGCATAAACTAGCCTTATCTTAGATGGACAGAATTTATATATTTAAAACAATACTGTTTCCAAAACTGTTACTTCTTTTTAGAATGGTGTCATTACAAATACCCCACAAAACTCAACATTCCTGGCAAATAACGTTTTTAAATTTCAAAAAACCTAGAGTTAGCTATAAAATTCTTTACAAAGCCTTGGGTTCTGAAGGTCTTACTGTCCCAGATGTTTCAAAATACTATGCTGCAGCTCATCTCTGCAATATTATCTCATTGTCAAAACCAGCTACTTCTACTGACTGAAGAAATATAGTGCAAGTATGCTTATATGAATCCATCTGGAATCTAAAATTTGAACAATCTTCTCTTATCAAATCTAATCCATTCTTATCAAGTGTTTATTGGCTTGGGACACCGACAGACAACATTTAGTATCCTTTCCATCTATTATGTCACCTTTCTTGGATCAAAACTGGTTTACACCAGGGATTAATACATCTGATTTTAAGTTATGGAGACAGGGCAACTTAACAAGATTTGTAGACATCTTGAAAAAAGGTACCGTCTTGAACAAATCATTACAAGAAAAAGCCACTTCACACTGCCTACCTTGGTACCAATACCTGCAGTTTAAACACTTGGTGGAAAGTTAATTCATTCGTGACTCCTTATCCAAACCTTTGACCAACTTTGAGATCTTGATTAAAGCATACTCTGACAACCTAGAAACACTAAAGTTTTCTTAGCTAAAATCTAGGCTATTCTACATAAACTTGACAAGCCTCAGCTTTTTCTTTACCAAAAGGCATGGAACTTAGATTGTAATTTCCAAATGTCAGAGACCCAATGGACAGATATATGGCTTTCAAACATCTATTCCACCAACATCATTAATATTAAACAAATATCTTTTAAATTACTAAACCGGTGGTATCTAACCCTAGTAAAATTAAGTCATATGCAATTGAATATACAGCCATTATGTTGGAAACAATGCTCTCAAAAAGG
>NW_015215780.1:0-5093 GCF_001447785.1 Gekko japonicus | reverse complement strand
ACCTTTGACAGGTGGGACAATCCAAAGAACTCAGGACTGAGATTTAAAAGGCAGAACTCCTTGATTCCAATTTGACTCTATCCTTTACCTCACACTGGACAAAACGGATCCCAGTCTCCAAACAGCGCAACGTTTGAGAGCAAAAGAGAAATTAAGATTTGTTAAAGCAATGTTTTAAGATGAAAGTATTCAGTACCTTCCTGACCCTGACCCTAATCCCTATAACCTCACATCTTGCTGCCTAACATTTTCATCCATCATCTCCACACAATTCCTTACTGCTTCCTTCGACATAATAATGTGCTGCTGCTTCTTTTTTGGCTGTCAAGTCACCGTTGACTTACGGTGACCTGGTGGGGTTTTCAAGGCAGGAGACATTCAGAGGTGGTTTGCCATTGCCTGCCTCTGCAATGCAATTCTGCTGTTCTCCCATTCAAACACCAACCAGGGCTGACCCTGCTTAGCTTCCAAGAACTGATGAGACTGGGATAGCCCGAGCTATCCAGGTCAGGACAATCATTTGCCTACCAGGATTAAAAACGGCCTCGCCATCTCCTTCAGTCACCTTCCCTGTACAAAAGTGCAAGATATGTAAGGTTGTCCCCTTGCAGTAACTGTATCACTCTTCTTACAAGAACCTGTATGTCTTTGTCTCCTAGTTTTGAAAGAAACTTTGATCTGTTCTTTTCCATGGTTACCTATCTTCTAGCAGCCAGGGCTTTGATCCTGAAGCTCTGTCTCTTGTGTAGTGCTTCTCTAGTCTCAGGCTGGTGCCACCAGACAAAATCATTTACACATACACCACCCCCCCCCCAGTGAAGCTGAAGAAAGAGCAACAAGGAAAGAGAGAGAGAATCGCAAGTGAAACAAAAATTTAAACATACAGTAAATTAAACATTTCTTACTCACAGTGCTGCAAGAGAATGACCTCAGGAACTCAGCTGTTTTGCACAAGGACCTTTGCCTTGTTTTCTTGTACCTCTTTTCTGTGCCTTTTAGCGCCTCTTTTTGTACTTATCCTTTCCCATAACAACCTTTTTCTGTCACTCCCCCCCCCCCGATCCATTTCTGCTCATCTCTGAAGGGCTTTTTACTGGGCTGGCTGAACTTTCTAAGATTTTTATGGTCTTCCCCACACCTCATCCTTCAGCTGCAGGCTTTGTGTTGCTGCACCTGTGAAAATATTTCAATTTACAGCTCGGATTTTATTTCATACTAAAATTGATGACAAACATAAATTCTTCATCACTGAAACTTGAACCATATCTGAAACTCCCAGTTCCTTTAATAAGATGATGAGCAAAACACCGTTATTAGCAATGATTCACACAATCAGTTAATAGAATATGAATGAGCAGCTTTTAGCATGATCAGCTATCATTAATGTGAAGCCATTATCGTAGATCCATTACCAAATATTATTATTCCTTATTACATCAGTCCATCTGAGAAAGCATTAGGATGGGCCCTTGTTTGTGATAATGGCTTCTCACACAGGCAAGGAGTTAGAAGCTAGGGCCAGTGACTGAGAAACTGAGACTTGCATTCTGGACCGTATCTGGGATTCTGAGTGCTGTGGCTCTTTCTGGTCACTATTTCCTGTAGTCCTGATATTATAATCATGTTAGAAATGCTGTTAGTGGTCTAGTGTTCCCCCCCCCGCTCTAAATGTTAAAAAAAACATTTTCAAGGCTTAGCTTGGACCTTTGGTGGTCCTCAAAAGACACCAAGATTATGTGAAATCTCCATCAAATCTCATTTTTCCATCTGTGGATTAGTTTAAATAACTCTTCATTGATCTGTCATATGCAAGCCAGGTCCATCTCTGTCACACTGAAAAAAAGAGAAGGCAGAGAAGAGAATCCCAAACTTACCCCTACTTGTGCCCATGTGACAACTCCATTTCCCCCTTCTTGCAGTCCCCCCTTCTTGCAGTCCCCTCCCTTGCATGGGTGTGATTTGTTGTTGGCCACACATGGGCTTTCTCAGCTGTGGCCCCTTTTCTCTGGAACAGCCTCCTAGAGAGTGTGAAGAAGGCTGCCACCCTCTTAACTTTCCAAAGAGTTGAGTTATTCAGGAGAATGTTGTGGCTGGCTGAGTAATAGTTTGGGGGTAAGCACATGGTAAACAGCAAAGTTTTTTTATATATATATATACACACACATATTACAGTTTTGTTGAAAATCATTTTAGTTGACATATTGAAGTAATGATTTTATTGGTATGTTGATTTCCATGTTGATACCCATCTTGTCTCCCAACTGTATTGGGAGAAAAGCAAGCTTAGAAATATTTTCTATATAAAGCTAGGATGAATGGATAATTTATTACATTGAGTAAAAAAACATTCAATGCATTGAGACAATGTGGGTTTTCACCCCCTAAGAGCAAAAGCATTTTCTAAGAGCCAGACCTCAAACAGAGCCCAGCTTTTAGGCAGGAGACTATACAGAACTTTTATCCTTGAAGATAAGAAAAAAAAATATGGAACTGTTGTCCTTCTTGAAACTTGTCAGGCCTTTCTTTACTCAGTTCAGTAAAGTCTCCATCCAGCATTCTCTTTTTTGCTTTCCTTGCCATTTTTGGTGCTGACCTGTTTTTCTTCTTTCCTTTTGTTGTGATGAATGTGTCTGGCCTGCACAACACACGTGATGTCCCTTTGCTGCTCTAAACGTAATGGCCAAACCTTGCCTTGTTGACATGTGCAGTGTCTGGTGCATATAAGAGTGTCTAGAGATGTAGCAGCAGTGCAGGTGTCTGCCATAAAAGGTGGTGATGGAGAAGGAAGACAGTCAATGCTGGCATTTGGAAAAATGCTTGTTTTGACCTCAGAATCTTGAACAATTGTTTGTTGAATGTGTATTGCGTGCTCCCACTTTGAGAAAGCATAATTTCTGTAGTAGTACAATTTGTACATTCTATATGATGTGTATGGCATCCTGCCATAAGCAAGTTCTGTTTAGTATATGGGGTACTGACTGTCAGCCACTTGCAAGGCATTGTGGTATTTATGTTATTTTTTAGCAAAATATGCTGGGCATTTCTCCTTCACAAGCCCCACATTGAAATGATTAGAGTTGCACAAGTGCACAGCTGGAGATTGAATACATTTGCATTAATGACAGACACACAAAGATTTGTGACATCCTGGTTCAAATCTCTACTCTGCCATGCAACCTTGCTGCATGACCAGCCTTGGGCCAGTCACTCTTTTTCAGCCTGACCTACCTTATAGTGTTGTTGTTGTTGTGAGGATAAAATTGAGGAGAGGAGACTGATGTTGAAAGCTCTGCTCTGGATTCCTGTTGGGGATGAAAGTGCAGTATAAATACCTAAACAAATAAAAACATCCCCAGCTGATTTATGCAATCATATATAGTATGGCTGCAAGAGTTGGACTATAAGGAAGGCCGAGCGCCGAAGAATAGATTCTTTTGAACTATGGTGCTGGAGAAGACTCTTGAGAGTCCCTTGGACTGCAAGAAGATCAAATCAGTCAATCCTAAAAGAAATCAACCCTGACTGTTCCCTGGGAGGCCAGATAATGAAACTGAAGCTCAAATACTTTGGCCACCAAATGAGAAGGGAGCACTCACTGGAGAAGACCCTGATGCTGGGAAAGATTGAAGGTCAAAGAAGACGGGGACGGCAAAAGATGAGATCGTTAGACAGTGTCATCGATGCAACGAACATGAAATTGAGCCAACTTCAGAGGACGGCGGAAGACAGGAGGGCCTGGCGGGAGCTGGTCCATGGGGTCGCGAAGAGTCGGACTCGACTGTGCGACTGAACAACAAATATAGTTAACACTACCCCGACCTGGATGGCTCAGGCTAGCCTAACCTTGTCAGATCTCAGAAGCTAAGTGGGGTCAGATCTGGTTAGTATTTGGATGGGAGACCACCAAGAAGGAAACCCAGGGTTGCTACACAGAGTCAGGCATCTGTGCTCATTCTTGCCTTGAAAATCCTGTGGCTACAACTTGATGGCACTTTCCACCATAGTCAATACTATAGATCAAAAAAAGAGGTTTGAGATATTTTCCTATAATTGTCTTCATAAGAAGAAATGGAAACTGTGGCCACTAGTCAGCAAAATTAGGTGTTCAGGAAATCACCACTTTCAAAATACTTCATTGCATTATCTCTGAGGTATGACAAGGCTCAGTCTAGTCCCCTGATCCTTGTTCCCCCAAGATACTGGTAAGAGGGAGGAATTACAGAGTGTTCCAGATGGAGCATAAACATACTAGCCCATAATCCTCACAGCCTGAGAAATCAGGTAGCACCAGAGGGCCAATAAAAACATGAGAACACAAGAGCAGCCATGTTTTGATCAAGCCAGTGGCCCATCCAGTCCAACACTCTGTGTCACAACGTGGCCAAAAACCAGGTTCCATCAGGAGGTCCACCAGCAGGGCCGGACTCCAGAAGCCCTCCCACTGTTGCCCCCCAAGCACTAAGAATACAATGCATCAATACCCCAGACATAATCTTCCCTCTATACCAGGGGTGGCCAAACTTGCTCAGCGTAAGAGCCACATAGAATAAATGTCAGATGTTTGAGAGCCGCAAAACATGAACAAATATTACACGCATGTTTCTATTTTACAATATGCAGATTTGCTTTTTTATTAACATTAAATGAGACTACCAAAAATAACAGGAAAAGGGGTAAAACCAGATATTGATAATGATATTTCTTTGTCCAATGATATTTCTTTGTTTGCTAATGATATTTATTTGTGAGAGAGAGAGAGAGAGAGAGAGAGAGAGGGGGTGATTTATCTTTCCCCTGAACACTGCTCAGAATTTTCAAGTAAAAGCTGCTGTCCAATTGGGTTGTCTGCTATGACGCTGATACTTCACAGGGTGGGCTCTGTACTGATTGGTAAAATCAGTCGGTCCTCACACCTCATTTGGTTGCATAAAAACCACACCCTACTGGGAAAGAGCGGATAAGGGGTCAGGTGGGTGCTCTGGGCCTTCCCGAGGAGACCTGTACCAGAGTAGTGGCAGCCTATGAGAGCCTCCCTAGTCCCTGTCTGCGACACTGCCCATGCAGGTTTTCCTCTGCACTCCCCCAGCCCATGG
>NW_015215779.1:0-4404 GCF_001447785.1 Gekko japonicus | reverse complement strand
AGGAAATGGCAGCTTAGGAGGGTGGGCTTCGCTGTTTAAATGCCAACCTCCCCAGGTGCCACTATGGCTACCAACATCCAGGTGGGGCCCAGAGATCTCCCAGAGTTACAACTGATCTACAAGCTATAGAGATCATTTTTCCAGGAGAAAATAGCTCCTTTGAAGGTCAGACTATATGATATTATACCCTGCTGATGTCTGTCTCTTCATTAAACCCTGTCCTCCCCAGGTTCTACCCCCAAATCTCCAGGAATTTCCCAAGGTGGAGTTGGCACCTTTACTTTGGTTGCAGCTTTATGCAGGATATTTTAATTCCCATTTTTCTGTTTTGGTAATATTTGAGGACCGTGGTCAAGCTTAGCTTATTGTAAATGTTTTTAATTAAAGCTGTGAACCTCCTGGGACATTTTTTGAGGAGAGGAGGCTGATAAGTATTTCAGAGATATAAGCAAAGTCTTTTTTTAAAAAAAGTTGGGGTTAAGAATTCATGAATGTCTCTTCAAGGCTGGCAGAAGGGTGGAGAACACTAGAGTTTTGGGATGGACCATGGGGTGTGGAAGTGAATTGAAACCTTGCCGGAGTACTGAAGGGTGTAACAACTGAGAAGGGAGATGGGTTGTTCTGGTATAACTGGAATGACATGACAGTAATCCCCAAGAGAATGTAGAGTGAAGGAGAAGAAAAGGAGGAGAAAAGCCTTTCCAGCAAATCTTGATTTAGCACAGTCCCATAATTAGTCTTCATATTTGCAGGCTGGACCTTATTTTATTTCCTGTCAGTCTTTATGTCCCTCAGTGCCTGGGCTAGGTGTTGGAAAAAGCACTCAGTATAAATCCCTTCACAAGCTCTGTAGCTAGCAAAGTCATAGTTGTGGTATGGTGAGTCTCATAAAATTGTAGAAGTCTAACCTTGTTTAATGTTTTTAATCAAGCACATTTTAATTTTAATATGTTTAACTTGATAATCTTCATCATGGAGCTGGTAAAACATGATTAAAAGAATGAATTGTGATCTGGGAAGCCGCCGGTTCAGAACTCACCTCCACCACAAACTCAGGTGCTCTCTACACCCTCCTCCATCTACCATACAGGGATAACCAATCTGGCTTCCCTTCCAAGGCCGTTGTGAGGATTACTATAACAATGTATATGAACAAAGTTTGAGTCCAGTGTCACCTTTAAGTGTGCATGCACACAAAAGCTTATACCCAGAATTCAACTTTGTTGGTCTTAAAGGTGTCCCTGGACTCAAACTGTGTTCTGTTGCTTCAGACTAACATGGCTACCCACCTGAATGTATATGAAATCATTCCGGAGGGAGCAGCCATGTTCGTCTGTTGCAACAGTACCAACAAAAAATCGACAAGACTCTGGAGGCGCTTGAAAAACTGACACAATTTTACCTCAGCATAAGCTACTGAGGACTACTGCCGGCTTCTTCAGATGCAAAGATGCATTTCTTCAGATTGAAACTGAAGCAGTGAATACACATGAGGCCACTTTACACTGAATCAGAACACCTGTCTATCAGTGGAGTTGCCAGCTTGCACATGGGGACTGGGTCTCTCCTGGAATTAGCACCAGTCTCCAGATGACAGAGATCAGTTCCCCTGGATAAAATGGCTGCTCTGGAGGGTAGACTCTTCGGCATTATATCCTAATGAGGCCCCCCTCCCCAAACTCCACCCTCCCCAGCCTCCACGCCCCAAATCTCCAGGTATTTCCCGACATGGAGCTGGCATGGCCCCGCCCCCAGCGTGCCCGGCGTCGTCACGTCACTTCCTGGTGACGTGCACGTCGGGGCGGAGTTCCCCCCAGGGCCCGATCCGGCGGTGGCGGGGAATGGGCCTCTGGGGCGGGGTTTTCCCCACCCCCCGGGGGGACTTGCCAAGCCTATCTGTCTACAAGGTCAGACTTCTTGTCTGCTCTGACTTGCAGTGGTTCTCCAGGATCTAAGGCACAGACCTTTTACATTACTTACCATCTAATCTTTTTAGAGAGCCAGTGCAGTGTAGTGGCAAGAGTGCCAGAGTGCCTAGGATTTTGGAGACCCAGGTTCAGATCCTCATGCTGGCATGGAAGCTTGCTGGGTAATCTTGGACCAGTCACTTTCTCTCAGCCTAACCTACCTCACGGAATTGTTGTGCAGATAAAATGGAGGAGAGAAAAATGATATAAGTAATTTTTGTCACTATTGAGTAGAAAGGTAGAAGGTACCTGGAACTGAAGATGGAATCTGCTGCATGCACAGCAGATGCTCTAGCAGTAGGCTCACTGTTTGCCCACTGTGGGCAGGCAACCTCTGGTGCATGTTCCTTACATCTGCCGTTGCGTTTCAGCTGGTGGGAGAACTGAAGGGGGTTGGAATGAAGTCTTGCAGTGTGTCATTGTCACTTCTGGGTGTGATCTCAGTGCCTCAGGTGATGCTCTAGAACTTCTCCTGGAACTTTGTGGTATTACATGACAAAGGAAGTACTTCTTCACCCAAAGAGTGATTAATACATGGAATTCACTGCCACAGGAGGCGATGGCAGCTACAAGCATGGACAGCTTCAAGAGGGAATTGGATAAACATATGGAGCAGAGGTCCCCACTGGTGGACCTCCTGATGGCGCCTGGTATTTCTGGCCACTGTGTGACACAGAGTGACACAGAGTGTTGGACTGGATGGGCCTTTGGCGTCCAACATTGGCGTCTCTTATGTTCTTATCAGTGGCTGTTAGCCACAAGGTATAGATAGGAACTCTTGGTCTGGGGCAAGGGATGCTCTGTATTCTTGGTGCTTGGGGGGGGGCAACAGTGGGAGGACTTCTAGTGTTCTGGCCCCACTGGTGGACCTCCTAAAGGCACCTGGTATTTTTGGCCACTGTGTTATAGAGTGTTGGACTGGATGGACCATTGGCCTGATCCAACATTGGCTTCTTTTATGTTCTTATGTTCCCCTGCTGCCTATTTATCTCTGGTATGGATAACCTATTTATCTCTGGTGGCAGAGTGGGCCTTCTGTTCCTCTGTGCCCACATAGCATATCCAGTGGCAGCTGCTCCTTGTCTTCTCCTTTCTCTTTGCTGCCATTATCCTAAGACGGAGATGAGGCCTGGAGGGGCGGGGAGAGCAAGCAAGCAAATGGGAGGCAGCCATTTTGATTTCTGCATTGAGCTTTGCTCAGTAGTTTCCTGGACTCTGGCTAGTGGTGGAGTTCCATGTTGGTACAAGGGCCCACCAGAGGCTCAAATAGACTGAATGCCATATCAGACTCTGTAACTTTAGCTTGCTTGAGGTGAGGAACTGGGTGGCAAGGAGAATAAAATTCTGAAGAAAATTCTCCTCAAGACTGTTCTTGGGTACTACTTCATCAGCAGCTCTGAAAGTGCAAGGCACTTATTTTCCTCCAGCATCACCCACAGCAGTTAGGCAGTAATTTTATTCCTGGTTTCCAGGTGGAAAATCTGAGGTTGAAAAATGCAACCTAGGTTTCTCCCCATCCCCTCACAAGGGCTCCGGGCCAGTTATAATGCATTACGTGCTTTGTTATCGAGATTTTAAATTAGCACATTTTTGCCCACAAATAGAGAAACTGGACATGTGTCTAAAAATATTTTGAGCTGACAGAATTAGACATCACGGTATCTAAGGTTGCCAGCTCTAAGTATGGAAATACCTGGAGATTTGAGTGTGGCGCTGGGAGAGTGGGGTTTAGGGATGCCAGCCTCCAGGTGGGACTTGGGGATCCGCCAGAATTACAGCTCATCTCCGGTCTACAGAGAGCAGTTCCTCTGGAGAAAATGGATGCTTTGGAGGTTGGGCTCTATGGCATTGCACCCCACTAAGGTCCCTCTCCTCCCCAGGCTCCATCCCCAAATCTCCAGGAGTTTCCGAACCTGGATCTGCCATAGGGTTGCCAGGCCCCTCAAAGTCCCCAGCAGGGGACTTTGGGGGGCGTTACAGGAGGGGATGGGGAGTCCCCAGCCTGATAATGCCACTCAGAAGTGACGCCATCCTTTGGGGGAGGGGACCCTCCCGCCTCTCCCCAGCAGCGTCTAAAGGTCCATTTAAACCCTGCTGGGGAGTGGTGGGGAAGCTGCGCAAGCCTGCACCCCAAGCCCCGAGTTCAGGGCTTGGAGTGCAAAGGTACGGCCCCCGGCTCTCCCCAGCAGTGTCTAAAGGGTCTTTTAAAACCCTGCTGGGGAGAGGTGTGGGGGGAGGCAGGCTTAGTGGTTGCTCTTTGGAAGAGCCCCCCCAAAGCAGGTGGCCCCCGCCAACGGGGGGGGGGGGGTCTGGCAAGCCTAATCTGGCAACCCTGTCCTTCCATCCCCCACCAGTGGCCGGGTAGGGACCTGGCAGCCCTAGAGAGGAGGGGCCTTGGTAGGGTATAGGGCCTTGCAGTCCACCTTCCAAAGCAGCC
>NW_015215778.1:0-5874 GCF_001447785.1 Gekko japonicus | reverse complement strand
AATCCAATCTCTTCTTCTTCTTCAAACTGTATCCCTGTTCCAGTATTTGGGATCTTTATTTACATGATGACTTTTAGTCAGCTTTAAGCTGCTGTTCTCCACAGCTTCACTCACTCTCCACTCCCTAACCATTCTCTCCACTCTTGACTGCTGTTTTCAGCCTTCCCTCTCTCATACATTCCATCAACTCCCACTGGTTGCTCTTAGGGAGAGTTGGAATCTAACCTGTCCATCACATACAGCGTACATTCCAAGGGAAGAAGGAAGAGTAGACAAGTCCACTCCTTCCAGAGGGCCCAATGTCACCACCCTCGGAGAAAGGCCATTCTGTGACTGCAGTGATTCTACTCAATACTGCTTTTTACTCATCTGCCCAAGCAATCAATTGGCTGCAGCCCTTAGGGTTAGTTGTTCACTCACCTGTCTTTACTCTCCAAGTGGCAGCAGATGTGCTTAGCGGCCATCACCTATGCATGGGGCCTCAGCAGATGCCTATTCTTGATTTGGGCCTTGAGCACTGCATAGCTACCAAAACTGGGGCACATTTGCAAACCACACCAGTTTGAACCTTTTTTGGCCATTCTATGTATTTGATAAAGTGTGCATGCACATGAAAGCTCGTGCCTTGAATAAACCATTGTTGGTCTTAAAGGTGCCATTGGACTCTTAAATTTGTCACCCTAGTTTAAGCACTTCTTGACAAAAGGGAACTGGATTGTAATCTTACTCCACTGATTGTAATCTATTCCATAGAAAGCCAGTTTGGTGTCGTGGTTAAGAGCAGTGGACTCTAATCTGGAGAACCGGGTTTGATTCCCCACTCCTCCTCCACATGCAGCCAACTGGGTGACCTTGGGCCAGTCACAGTTCTCTCAGCCCCACCAGCTCAAAGGGTGTCTGTTGTGGGGAGAGGAAGGGAAGGTGATTTTAAGCCACTCTGAGACCCCTTCGGGTAGTGAAAAGCAGGGTATAAAAACCAACCCTTCTTCTTCTTCTGTATGTTTTATCCTGCTCTTAACAGCCTTGTCTTCTACTTCTGTCCCTCTATTTTCTGCATTGTTCAGGATGTATCATATCTGGTACCTTTTCCTTTTTTGCACTGTCTTTCCAATTTTGCAGTCCTGTTGCACTGTATATTGAATGTCTTATTCTGTCTTGTTATGTCATATGATCCACCTTGTGCCTCAGTGAGAAAGGCAGGCTATAATTGTATTTTATTTCGCAGTGAAGTCACAGCCAACATGGCGACCTCGTAGAGTTTTCAAGGCAAGAGACTAACAGAGGTGGTTTGCCATTGCCCACCTCTGCAAAGCAACCCTGGTATTCCTTGGTGGCTTCCCATCCAAATGCTAACCAGGGCCAATCCTACATAGCTTCTGAGATCTGATGAGATCAGGCTAGCCTGGGTCTATCCTATCCAGGTCAGGGCAAATAATACTGGTAGTAAGCAGAGGTTTGGGGTAGAAGGCAACCCTAGAAGGCATACAGAAACAGAGGGAACAGATTGTGCAAATGACACTACTCTTAGTCCCACTGCATCTTTTTTTACATGGACAAATTACAGTTTTTGAACCACTATCAACCTCAATTGTAGACCTATACAAGAGCCACCACTTTGTCATCATAGCTGATAGCTGTTATCCCAGCTCATCCATCCCAGCTCACCCTACTGTTTTGTTCTTCTTTTTATAGATTTAATCGGTTGTTGTTCCACCTAAAAGCAATAAATATTTGTCTGCATAAATGCATTCACCAATAGTGGAAACTTAAACCTAGCTTTAAACCAATTTAGGCTTAAAGCTGCATTCCAGAAGCCATTTAAACTGGAATATTTGGATTTAAGAACATTATTGGTTAGATCACAGGTTTTGGATTCTTTTTTTGGAAATGCAGAGGGTATTTTAAAATATTCAAAAAACAACAAAAAATAACCTTGAAATGGAAACTCCCAGATCTTAAATGTGGGCATTTCATAATATTGGTGTTCCCAGAAATTACAGAGCGACAGAAGCAATTGCAACAGCTACTGAAATATACATAAATCTAACATGTAAAAATGTCAGTGTTTCATTAAAAATTGGGGTAAAGGGAAACCCACCAAGCAATGCTTGCAGCTCCAGCCGACTGCACCAAATGAACATTCACCCACACACATTTTAATTCAATGCCCAGCCAAGTGGAAGTGGAGTCTTATACCAAGCTTCCCCAGGAACAGATTGTTTGCTTAAATACCATTTCTCTTTGTCACGGTGCAAACTATTTTGGTTTTTAATTAAAATACTTCGGTATCATAGGGTCCCACTACTCATAAGCAAGAGCTATGCAGAAGAAATCAATCATTTCGGCCCACTGCTGGGCAGGAATCCTAGAAGGAAAATGAACTTCTGATACGTCAGCTGCAAGAGTTATTGCTCACCTTCATGCCTAGGCCAAAGAGCAACTGCCCCAAAGAAATCAGAGTGCCAAGCAGCGGAGTGCCTACCCAGGACCCCAAGAATATTATCTACCCTTTGCCACAAGCCTCCATTTTGGTTGGGCTTCCCCTCTCCAATCCCATACTGATGTCAGGACAAGCTTCTCTCTCTCACCCATGTCACAACATATCCAGAAATAGGATTTCTTATCCAGACATTTATACACTGCTCTCCTCGAGTAAAATCCAAAGCCAGTTATGAGTTGATCTTCCTCCATTTTATCCCTACAACCACCAGAATGACAGGCCCAGGGTCTCCCAGCAAACCTCAGACTTCCAGATCCTACCCTGATACTCTAACTGCTGCAAAAGATGGTGGGTCCACAGTAGGGCTGGCACCTAACTTCACCATGCTAAATGGAACCGAACTGGCTGTCTCAGGGAGACATTTTCTTTACCAGTATCTGGTTAGGTAAAGGTTCCCTTGCTCGAAAGCCAGTCAAGTCCGACTCTGGGGTTGCGGTGCTCATCTCCGTTTCAAAACCGAAGAGCCAGTGCTGTCCGAAGACGTTTCCGTGCTCATGTGGCCGGCATGACTAAGCACCAAGGCGCACGGAACGCTGTTACCTTCCCACTGAAGTGGTACCTATTTATCTACTTGCAATTTCTTGCTTTCGAACTGCTAGGTTGGCAGGAGCTGGTTACCAAGTCATTAATCAAGCCCACTCAGTGAACAATCAGGGTGCCTTTAGTCGCAAGAGCAACCTGTCACATTAGCATTGGCCAAGGAAAGAAACTTTCCTAACTTAGAATTTTCCACTTAAAGGTTTTCCTGCCTTGCATGATCCCATTTACACTATTTAGATTGCCTGCCAAAAGCTCTGCTGTTTGGATCCAGACTGCTCACTGCCCCTGCCAGGATGCCTCCACCTCACACATTGTTTAGGAGTTTTCCCAGGACCCTGAGCCCCCTCCATCCAGCCAGACTGCATATCTGGTTCTCCAGCTTGCCCACTTCCCCATTTCCAATCTTGTGTTGTTGTTTTTTTAGCCTCCTGGTTGCCCTATAATTGAGGCCCAAATTCTGCCAGCAGGCATACACTTCTGCTCGGTTCAAGCCAACTGGCTACAGAAGCTTCCGTTGACAAGTATTACGTCCATCTGTTTCTCTATCCCACTTCTGGACAATGACAAGACATGCTCCCTGCTTCTTCCCCTTTGCTCGGATGCTTGGACTTCCTACCAGAGGCACCAATCACCTATTATTCATGGTCTCTAACGGCTGCGGGAGAAAACTACGCCCAGATCAGTAACAATACCATTGGCTGAAGCATTGTTGTAACCAATCAAATGTAAGAGAACTGTGCTGGAGGGAACTGTATTGATTGGATGTTATCTCTGAATGATGATTGGATGTTAACTATGACAGGGCGTGGCTACCCCAGTCCGGGAGAGTTTAAAAGGAGCTATGCTCCACTGTTGCTGTCGTTGTGTCGTCTGATATTGTGTGATCTTTTGGAAGTTCTCGTTATCAATAAAGCTGAATCACTTGTTACTTACTTCGTTGTTGAGTTGCATACTTAACAATTGGCGACGAGGATGGGATACAAGAGCGGGTAGGCAGCCCCACTGAACCAACGCGAGAACGAAGAACGGAGACACACACCTGGCCGAACCAGCTGAGGCACCACTAGTTATTGTGTTGTGGCTGCACCAACCACTGAAATGGCCGTCAACCCGGCGTTCGAGGCATTCAAACCAGGAACGGAAGACTGGGACTCGTACCTGTCCAGGTGCTAGTTACACTTGCAAGCCAACCAGATCGTAGACGAGGCACGGAAGAAGGCAACGCTGCTCAGCTCATGCGGCAAAACCATCTTCGACGTCGCCCGGTCCCTGGTTGCACCAACTGACATCCAGATGGCGACCCTGAAGGTCATCACGGACAAGTTGAAGGCTCACTTCTCGCCACAGCCGTCCCAAATAGCTTGTCGACACACGTTCTACAAGTGAAGCCAAGGCCCAACCAAGTCCATCGCTGAGTACGTGACCGCCCTGCGGAAGGCAGTCCAGCCCTGCAATTTCGCCAACCTTGAAGAAGCGTTATTCGACCGTCTCGTATGCAGCCTTCATGACTAGAGGCTTCAACAACGCTTGTTCGCAAAAACTGCGATCACCTATGATGTGGCCTACGCGGAGGCTGTTGCCACCGAAGTGGCCGAGAGGTCAACGCGAGAGGTCCGTCAGCGCCATGTCCAGGCCGGGAAGGACCAGGCTGTACACCACCAATCGACCAGCAGTTCCAAGGGAGAGACAGAGGATGTCCATCGCACACAAACGGCACGTCAGAAGCGGACCCCACTGAAAACTGCACCACGGCGCAGTTGCGCTGGCTGCAGCGCCAGTCACAAGCAAGACCTCTGTTGGGCGCAAGATGTCGTCTGTCGTGCCTGCGGGAAACGTGGTCATCTGGTCATGGTCTGCCGGACCAAAACGAAATCACCACCATCATCTCCTACTGCAAGGCCTAAGGTTGGAGGCACCGAAAGCACACGGTCCGCTGACTGCCACCAGACCGACTCCTGCAGCTGTACCGCTACCGTTCTGAACACCAAAGCAAGCATCAACAAAAAGATCCTGGTCATCGTTCATCTAGACGGGGTCCCATGCGACATGGAGGTCAACTCTGGTTCCGCGCTGACCATCATCTCATCGCAGACTTGGCAACGTTTGTTCCCGCGAAGAAGCCACCATCGCCTGATTCCATCCACGGCGCACCTCTCTGATTTCCAGGGCCGGCACATTCCACTAGCTGGCCAGACCAGTTTTGTAGTAGAGTTCAAGGGTCACAAGGTACAGTTGTCCCTTTTGGTTGCTGAGGGTGACCGGGCCAGTTTGCTGGGCCTAGATTGGTTCAACCCCCTTGGTATTGCTGTAACAGGTGTAAACAAGGTGTGTGTGAATAAAGGGAATTGCATTTATGAAGAGTTCCCAGAGGTTTTTGGCAGAGGGTTGGGTCAGTATACAGTTCCACTTGTGCGGTTCAACCTGGATCCCTCTGTATTGCCAATCCGCCTAAGGTATAGGAAGGTTCCAATAGCCATGAACGCTAAAATAGAGGCAGAATTGGACAAGCTCATAGCCCAAGGTATTCTCGAACCTGTACCATATGGTAAATGGGAGACCCCGATCGTAACACCGGTTAAATCTGATGGAACTGTGCGTATCTGTGCCAATTACAAGTGTACGATTAATAAGGCTTTGCAACAACATTCGTACCCGGTACCTGTGATCAGCCATGTGTTGGCTTCCCTGGGGGGAGGGAAGGTATTTGCAAAACTTGATCTGGCACAGGCTTATCAGCAGTTGCCTGTGGACTCGCAAGCTGCTGGAGCCCAAACGATCGTAACTCACAGACGTGACTTCTGGGTAAATTGGTTACAGTTTGGGGTAAATGTCGC
>NW_015215777.1:0-6048 GCF_001447785.1 Gekko japonicus | reverse complement strand
ACACATTCACTGTGACATTAATGACATCCATAGTCATATTGTGAATAAGTGAACATCTGTTCAGGCCTTGTTACCAGTTCTTAATACAGTACATGGTAAACAGCAAAATAATAAACCATTTTAAAGAACATATTTTAAAGAAACATAACAATTACAACAAAGACTTAAGGCTGAGCCATCATATCTTCTAATAGTTTTTGCCTCCATGACCCTTTCTTTCCTTTCTTAGTTAAAACTAAATTTATAAATGCTAAATGTGGCTCAGCACTGTAATAATTATCTATAAGAAGCTCAAGGACCAGTGCAACAAAACAGAACCCACAAAGCATGTAACTACCCAACAGACCAACCAGCCAACCAACTGCAAAATTTTGCAAGATATTAATAACCATGAAGGACACACATTGAGATTACAAGAGGTGACCTTCACAGTTCTCAGGATCTTATCAACATTCATCATGGTAATCAAGTCAAAGTCATCTAGAGAGTGGACCAAATAATGTGCCAGACACCTCTACTGCCTGATCTATTAGATAATTAGTATCCAGACTGGAACAGATCTTAGACATTATCAGCAAAAAGAAAATGTTAAGAATAACATCATCATCTTATATTCTAAAAGCCAATTGGGACAGATCTGTGGATACTTAATCTGGTGACTGGATCTGTGAATGGGCAAGACAGATCTTTCTACAAATCTGAGAAACACCCCAGGTTTGCAGAAAATTCTGAAATTAAAAGAAACACAATTGGGGTTTTTTTTAAAAAAACCAAAATGATAAAAGAAGCACCTGTAACTTTAACTAATGGATTCCCTAAGTGGCCAATGCTAGGCAACCACAGCATTACGAGGCTTGGTTTCTGTGAGTAAAGGGTATGGGATGGGGTTAGAATCCCTTCTGGGTCCGTTTTGGCCTTTGACAGAATGCTAATCAGAACCATCCTGATAGCACCCATTGGTAGCATCCGATATGCATGACTAAACTAGGTGTAACTGCTTGCTGTTCTTCAACAGCACCCACCCTACGAAAGCCTGTGTGGTGTAGTGGCAAGAGCTTCAGAGTAGGATCTGGGAGACCCATGTTTGAATCCCCACTTTGCTGTGGAAGCTCACTGGGTGATTTGGGGCCGGACTCATACTGTCAGTATAACTTACGTTACAAGATTGTTGTGAGGAGAAAAAAGGAGGAAAGGAGAGTACGATATAAATGAAGTAAATAAATAATAAATATAGATTGCTGAAGATGGGAGGCAGATAAAAGGTAGGTTGGTGAATGACTGAGAAGGCAAGAATGAAGCAGAGAAAGGGGAAAAGATATAGGAGGAGGAGGGAAATAGGAAATAGTGAGGGGAGGGGATAAGAGAAAAGTGAGGTGCCCCCAAGTCCTTGAGGGTTCCCAACAGTGCATATGGGCCTGGCCTTGTGGCCAGCACCATACAACTGGGCCATAATTTACCTAGGTAGAGACTCCTGGGGGAGGACCTGAAGACAAAGGGGTAGGTAAAAGTAGTATGGCTGTTGGGTGGGAAGGGGAGAAGGAAAAGAGGAGATGATATAGGGGCCAGCATGGCTTGGCTTTTATATATTAACAGGAATAAGGCCCGTCATAGGAACAAATTCACAAGAGATTTCTTGGCCTGGAATTATACCTAGGTCACTTGGTCTCTGCTCATCCAGAGATTTTAATGCACGTATGGGCCCAAATGACCTTTGCTTTCACGATAGGATCAGTTCTGACACTTCAAGCGTTCTTTGTAACCCACAGTTGCTAGATAGATTTTCAAAAGACATGAAAGCCAATTATGCAGGTCTCCTTTTCAAACAGTTAACAACTAGAATAAATGTCAAGATTTTAAATGGGTCATTCCCCAGTGACCATCCTACAGAATTCACATATTGGTCAGGGTCTAGGGTGGGTATTATTGATTATATTTTGGTCTCAGAAGAGCTCCTACAATTTGTTGTACATTTTGAAGTGGCACCTTTCTGTGAGAGTGACCATTTACCTCTAGTCCTGAAAAGCTAGCTCAGCATAGCCATATATCAAACATTAGGCCAGTGTCTATTGAGGGGGCCTGTTATAGATGTGTAAGATGGTCAGCTTCTATGGGTATAATGACACATTTTCCCCAGGGGAACTGATCTTCGCTATCTGGAGAGCAGTTGTAATTCTGAGTGATCTCCAGTCCTCGCCTGGAGATTGGCAACAATGGTTCCCCAGGAGGAAAATACAGTCTTTCTCTGCAGTGGGGACCAAAGTACCTTACATCATTCTCCTCTCCCCCTTTTGATCTGCACAACAACCCTGTGAGGTTGGTTAGCTGAAAGTCTGCAACTGGTCCGAAATCAGCCACTCAGCTTCGACAGCAGTAACCTGGGTGTGGCAGACCCTTCTCTGAAGCGGTAACTGCTATGCCACACTGACTGTCTTGGGGGCCTGCTGCTGGTAAACAGGAGCAAGCAGCCAGGCCTCGTAAAGTCATGCCAGTCAGGTGTCATCAAGTCACCCAGAGGGCACTGCCAGTAGGCCTGGAAAGGGTCTCCTCACCCCAACTTTTTACTGACAGAACCAAGATTGGTTGTCTAGCAACAGCCACTGAGGGGAAAATTAGCCCAACAGCAGGAGGAGAAGGAAATTATTTGATGACCGCTGGCTCACCTTAGTAGCCAGCCAGCCTTGGAGGAGCCAAGCAGGAGAAGCAGCAGCAGTAGAAGCCTCTTCCTGAACAGGGAACAGTAATTTCAGTAGATAGCCAGATGCAGAAGCATCTTTTGTCAGGAGAGACAGCCGTTTTGGCAGTTTATTCTGACAGGGAACAGGGCTGAGGCAGCAGTGGGTGGGGAAGAGGAGTAGACCCAGCACCCAGCCAATGGCACACAAGTACTCTTGAGTGGTGGTTGATGGGCCAATGGCTGATGGAGCACACAGCACAGCCAATGGGAGAGCTGGAAAGTGCCAATGCGTTAGTGCTTTATATATGTATATATATATAAGATATCTATACAGAACACTTAGCTTGCTGTAGGAAATAATCCTAGGGTAGTTTAACCAATCCTCATAAAACCTAAATAGAGGTATGTGATGCACCATGCTCTAGGGTTTGCACCAACCAAAATTAAGCATTTCTGTCTGATAATTTTTAGAACTAAAAATTAAGGATGTGCTTAACTATTCCACTGAAATCTTCTGGATTAAGTATTTAATTATTAGTAGATGTGATTAAGATTCCTCCCTAAAAGTGTTTAACTTTGGGGGACCAAGCACCAATATTTATATCTCACTATGCATGTGTATTGTCAAGGTTCCTCTCAAGATAAGCATGTAATGGTACACCTGACTTTTGAATTATAGTAAAAATTCACACTGAAAGTACCCTCTCTTTATTCAAAGAGTGTGCCAACATCCTTAAATGTGAATACCAAAATGATGGAGTCAAAACTTGATCTGTGTTTTCCATGGTCCATATGAACTCTTGGATTTGGAACTGCAAACTGAAATTGTATTCACCATTATCAAGTGCTAAGACCAAATAAAGTGGGTGCTTTGTGAATGCTGTGAATTTCACCATGAATGCATTTGACAGTCAAAATGACCATCTATCAATCAGTTATGAGTTGATCAGTTATGAGTTGGGCAATCTACCCAAATAGGACCAAAAAAAAAGGAAAGACAGTAGCAGGCAGGGTTCTATTTTGCTCCCTCCAAAGCAATGGCTTTCACATTGGAAATCAAGCCTCAATAAGTTTTAGTGCAACACTAATTGTAGAGAGACTTATACTTGCAGAAAGTATATGATGCAAACTTTCTCATAAAACTCATAAAGATGAAGGTGCAATTATATGCTCATTTAAGCTAGAACTGTTTATAGATCTGTAACACATAATTTAGGAGCTTTTCAACAAAGTGACTATATTAAATGACAGAATATTTTTTCTTCTTTGAGTTAATTATGATAGTTTGAACCCTGCCTTTTATGAATTTGCTCATTATGTATTCTTGGGGTAAAAGAAGAAAGAATACAAAAATACCTTTACTGTTGGCCTTTTGAAAATGGAACATTTCACCTTAAGGTTGCTGTATTTCTGAGCCTTTGACAGTAAAAATGTGGGATTTTTTCCTTCTCAGTATCTATAACATTGAAACTATTTTCCCCACTATAGTCACAAATATAATTTAAGATGGATGGTTATCAAAAATACAAAAATGTTCCTCCTTTCTTCTTTGGTCATTTTTGTGTTTATATCACTTTTATTGTCAATAAACCATGGTTTTAAAAGCATGTCCATAAATAGGTCGATATAAAGATAGAAAAGATACAAATACATAGTTTGTTCAAAAATACATACATTAATAAAAACAATAATTTAATCCTGTGCCAATTAAACACTGAAGTATCAACAGAAGCAGATAAAAAATTAAGCAAATAGAAGGATGTTTTGCCTTATTCAAAAGCTCATCAAGGATATGAGTAATCACAATTTGCAGAAACAAACTGATGTCAAAGTGCCCAGGGGACACAAACATCTTCTCCTGCCATCTGAAAGAGTAGGCATCAAGCTGTTTCCTTCAGGAGACAATTCCATGGACATGGCAATATCTTTTAAAAAGCTTTTTTTTTTAAAGTTGGGTTTTAGGTGAGAAATATCATGGCAAGTTCATTGGAGAAATGATGGTACTTTCCCCAAGGATGCCAGGCTCGCCACTACTAGGGCCAGGGCCTTTTTGGTGGCAGCTCTGCACTGGTGGAATGAGCTCCCGGAGGAGATCAGGGCCCTGCAGGATCTTACGCAGTTCTGCAGGACCTGCAAGACGGAGCTCTTCCACCTGGCTTTCAACTAGGAGCCGCCCCCCCCCAACCACCAACAAGCCGGCTTATAGTACTAACATCTGACCGCTACCACTGTGCTACGGAAGATCATTGAGTGAAACTGTCTGGTTGTATGGTAATTTTAGCATGCCATCTTATACATTCAATGTATTAGCACTAGCACTTTATGAGGTTTTGTTTTATTTTATTGTATTGAATTTTAAATTGTTTTTATGTGAATGTATGGTCATCTATGGAGCTGCGGTGGCTCAAGTGGTTAAGACGCTGAACTGCAGGCTGTGGAAGGTCGGTAGTTCAGCAGTTCGAGACCCGGGTGCCGCATGATGGAGTGAGCTCCCGTCTCTAGTTCCAGCTCCTGCCAACCTAGCAGTTCGAAAGCAAGAAATTGCAAGTAGATAAATAGGCACCGCTTCGGTGGGAAGGTAACAGCGTTCCGTGCACCTTGGTGTTTAGTCATGCTGGCCACATGACCACGGAAACGTCTTCGGACAGCGCTGGCTCTTCGGCTTTGAAACGGAGATGAGCACCGCAACCCTAGAGTCGGACTCGACTGGCTTTCGAGCAAGGGAACCTTTACCTTTACCTATGGTCATCTATAGACCAATTATGTAAGCCATCCTGAGCCTGCTTGCGGGGTAGGGTGGGGTATAAATTTAATAAATAAATAAAAATTAAAAATAAGATAACCAAGTCCCAGGCCATTTGGGGCTTTAATTGTAAGTGAGAGCACTGAATTGTCTTGGAAACAAACTGGAATTGTTTTGTTCTATATTCTTATTTATGTATGCTGCATTTGTTGCTTTTGATAACAATCTTGTCTGGATATTGAATGCATATCTTTGTACAACTGAAAAAGCAAGATAGAGACATTACAAATGTGTTATACAAAACTTCCTAAGCCTTATTATGGACTCTTTTAGGGTCTTAATAGTTTCACACAATGGTTTTGTAATGTCAGAATCCCCAGGCATAGGCGTTAATTATGGGAGGGGGCCTTCCCCAAATTTTTCCAAGGGGGACTGGGTCTCCCCCGGCCAACCAGTGCCTGGCAATATTGAGTTTAAAACTTTCCTGTGTGGATTATTTTACTTTGGCCTCGATTTTTCCCTTCCAGGATCACTTTCTTACATATGCTACTGAGTTAGCAGGATAGACAATGGGATGTTAAACATCCCTACCCCTCTTCTTTTAGCAGGGAGGTGTCAAATGCTAGTCTTT
>NW_015215776.1:0-4325 GCF_001447785.1 Gekko japonicus | reverse complement strand
GAGAGAGGAGGGGGGAGAGAGAGAGAGAGCGCCAAGCCGGTCGTGTTGCAGGAAAAAAGCAGAGGAAAAGGCAGGCAGGGCGGGGACGGGCATACCCAACATAGCTGCATTGTCTGAGTATTTATAGACGGGCGCTTTGGGCTGGGGGGCCTGGGGGGTGGAGAAAGGGGGTGTGCGTGCGGCACTTTGGGAGCAGGGAGACAGCAGGTGTGCCTCTGCCGGCGGTGTTCTTCCAAGGAGACGAAGGAGATGGAGCCTGCCGTTCCCGCCACAGGTAAGTCGTCCGCCTCACCTGCGGGTGTCCTAAGGAGGGATGTGGGCAATGTTCCCTCTAAGCTGTGGAGTCTTGTGAGCAAAAATTCTGCTTTGTGAGCTACTGCCATTAAAGTGGTGAGCGAGCGATTTGGCTCCTGCATGAATTAGTTTACTCTGGAGCCCTCCTCCCTTTTTTTTTTTATATTTATTTATCAGTTTTCCACTTAATTATCATTTACATATATACATCATTCCATACACTGAGTCAAGATTTCCCTATTTTGTTAATCCAATTATACAGGCTTTCCCATCTTCCAATAAATACATTTTCATCTTTCCCTTGAAGAATTAAACTTAATTTGTCCATTTCTGCTACTTCTTCCTGAGCCGAGACAAAAATGCGTGAGCCGGAGGCTGAAAAACTGTGAGCTAGCTCACACCAACTCAGCTTAGAGGGAACACTGGATGTGGGTATGCTGACTTTCTGAGAAAAGTCCAGATTTGGGGGGGGGGAGCAAAGTTCCGGCTGACAGCGTGTGTGGGCTCATGCCGTCCGTCCCCCGCTGGGTATGTCAAATGTCAACCTTCGTCAGCCACCGGTATGGAATTCTGCATGCGCATTTGGCGATGGTGGGCTGCTTGCGCCCATTCGCTCCTGAGTTGTGGGCTGCCCGTTCTTTCGCCTCTGTTGTCACTTTTCTTCGGGGGGGGGGTTTGCTTGGCACGGATTGTGGGGGGACCCAGGGGCAGAGGAACCATGAAGCAGACTGAGCACGTGCTTAGGGCGCCAGGGCCAAAGGGGGCACCACAAAGTTGGGGAAAGGGTGAAAAGCTGAGTTTGTACAGTCTATGGTGTTATCCTAGGAATACATTTTTGTATTGCTGCAACTGGCATTGCATATCTGGCCAGACAGGTCAACAACTGGGTCAGTGTGGAAAGGAGGGGGGCCCCAAGATTGGGCAGTGTTTAGGGCACCAGTGAGCCTTAATCCGCCCGGGGGGGGGGACCCAAACGGCTAATAGGGGAGGGGGACAGGCCTTTGGAAGGGAGCACATGTGGAATGAGAGGGGCTGGCTTAGCAAAGGAGGGGGCTGTAGCCGAGACCAGTGTTCCCTCTAAGCTGAGTCGGTGTGAGCCAGCTCACAGTTTTTTTTAGCCTCCGGCTCACAGATTTTTTCTTTGCTCAGGAAGGAGGGCTCCAGCGCAAACTCACTGATGCAGGAGCCAAATCGCTTGCTCACAACGTTAATGCCGGTAGCTCACAAAGTAGGATTTTTGCTCACGAGACTCCACAGTGTAGAGGGAGCGTTGGCCAAGACCCAAAGTGCTCACACAAGGCGTCCTGCCAGGGGCGGATGAAGGCTCACTGGTGCCCTAAGCACTGACCAATCTTGGTGCCCCCCTCCATTCCACAACTGACCCAGTCCATTTTAGTTGCTGACCTGTCTGACCAGATATACAATGCAGGTTGCAGCAACTGACAACTGAATTTGGCTCCATCATTTTACTTTTAAACACATGCGTTTTACTTTTAAACATAGCCTATGACACTGCACCTCACCAACAAAAAATAGAAGATAACCCTAGGGTGCACCATGATCAATTTGCACTAGTTTTATCAATTTTTTTTTTACAAATCTTCATTCTCCCCCCCCCTTTTCACCCTTTCCCCAACTTTGTGGTGCCCCCTTTGGCCCTGGCGCCCTAAGCATGTGCTTAGTCTGCTTAATGGTTAATCCACTCCTAGGTCCTGCCCAGCCCCTTTTGCTCCCTGAGTGATTCTTCAGCACTGAGACCCTTTCCAGCTTTCGTTCTCTGCCTTCCCTAAGAGCAGGGACGGCGGGCCACACATTTGACCGCTAGCCTCCCCAAGGTTTTCTTCCCTGGGCCGGGGGGGGGGGACCACAGCCCACAGGCTAATTTACAGATCAGAGTTCTACTAGTTTTCGGGACGTTTGCGAAGGATGCCAGTCTGGGTGGACCTTGGTCTGGATTCAGCAAAAGGCATGTTCTGAGACCAGCACCCATTTGAGCTGGGAGATCCCAGTAGAACCTCCCTGTACAGTGGCAGTCTACCTCTTGCGTGCAGGATAGGGGACTGCTTTTGCGGCCTGCTTGTAGGCTCCCGGTACGCACCTGGCAGATGCTAGGCCACAGACAGGTGGTCGACGATCAGAATCAGTGCTCCCTCTAAGCCGTGGAGTCTTGTGAGCAAAAACTCTACTCTGTGAGCTACTGGCACTGAAGTTGCGAGCGAGCGATCTGGCTGCTGCCTAAATGTGTTTGCTCTGGAGCCCTCCTTCCTGGGCTAAGGCAAAAATCTGTGAGCTGGAGGCTTAAAAACTGCAAGCTGGCTTGCACTAACTCAGCTTAGAGGGCCTCTGTTCCAGTACGGGAGAGAGGCAGCTCTTGGCAATGATAACTATTGGCAGCTCTTGGCAATGATAACTGAATGGAACCTCCATGTTCAGGAGTAGTGATTACCAGAGGCTAACAGACGGGGAGCGGCTGTTGCTTTTCTGCCCCATTCCAACTGGCCCATTCCAAACGACCTTCTTAGTATGATGTTCCAAAGCAGTTCTTCTTCTCTTAATTAAAGTGGCTTGGGCACAGTCATGATTATCAATGGCTATGGCCTATGACTGGTAAATGGAACCTCCATGTACATGGGCAGCCTACCTTGGAGTTCACGCTGCAGCAGGGAGGGGGGGATGCCTAGCTTGTGGCTGACTCCCCTTGGAAATGACATGCTGCACCGGAGAGACCTTTGGTCTGGTCCAGGTGTGTCCTGAACTGCAAGTTTAGGTGTAGAATGTATAAAGGCAGCGCATGGTTAACCTGTGGGACTCCCTGCCACAAGATGTATCAATGGTTTCTTATAACGGGTTAGACAGATTGGTGCAGGAAGAGAGGCCTTAGCCGTGGCTATTAGGCAGGATTGCCAAATTGAACTACTGTGTTCAGGGGCAGTCTACCCCTGAATACCCACAGCTGGGAAGTAACAAGAGGGAATCCATGCCCTTCTAGGAGCTTTTTTTGGAGGAGTCTGGTGTGTGGAAAACAGGAAGGGTGGCTAAGTGGGCAGAGGATCCGATGCTGCGTGGCTGTTCTTGCCTTCATAAGAAGAGAGGAGAAGAGATTGGATTTATACCCTGCCCTTCACTACCCAAAGGAGTCTCAGAGCGGTTTACAAACTCCTTTCCCTTCCCCTCCCCACAACAGACACCCTGGGAGGTGGGTGGGGCTGAGAGAGCTCTGACAGAAACTGCTCTTTTTCAATAACAGCTGTGCCAGAACTATGGCTTGCCCAAGGTCATCCAGCAGGTGCGAGTGGAGGAGTGGGGGAATCAAACCCAGTTCTCCCAGATTAGAGTCTGTGCCCTTAACCACTACACCAAACTGGCTCTCACAACTGGCCCTCACAACAAACTGGCTCTCACAACCCAAATTAGTTACGCTCAAACTGTTAAGAGATCCCCAGTCAATATTCCGGCTTGGCGAACTTATAATATGCAATTATTTTAATCAAATACATAGGCTTGCACAAGCTCTGGGATTTCTTTCATGGTTCTGTACAAGACAGACACACGGCGTGCTCGGCTTTTCCTTGCAGGCAGCACCACAAGAGAGAGAGAGAGAGAGAGAATATTTCTCTTTCCACGCAGTGGCCTTCATCTCCTTCGAATCGGGCAACGCCCAGGAGGCATGCAAATACCTCCTTTGCAAAATTTTGAAAAAAACTGCAGAGACCTCAAGGAAAACTCTGACCCGACCCCCGCCTGCTTCACCGCACCCCCAAATTACCCACACACCTCTTCTCGGCTGCATGAAGGGTCTGGAAAGTTGACACTGCGGGGAGTCTCTGGTATTGAAGAGTAGAGAAATTGGATCCTGGAGCTCGAGAAAGGCTTTTTGGGAAGGAGGGGGAATCCAAGTCTTGTCAACAACACGGGAGCATCTGCGTCAGAGTCCATTTTCCGATCCTGCCCATAAACGTTGGTGTCCCAGTGAGGATTTGGGGTCTAGCTTGGGACTCGTCGTTGGGGTTGCCAGCTCCGGGTTGGGAAAC
>NW_015215775.1:0-4633 GCF_001447785.1 Gekko japonicus | reverse complement strand
GTTCTGCTACACTGATTCTACAAATACCCTTTAAAATATTATACCACTTTAAGTGACATGGTTTTCCCCAGAGAGTGTTGGAAACTGAAGTTTGGGCAGAGCACTGAGAGTCAGACTAGATATTACGAGTGACAGGAGTTGAGACATGGGTATCCAACCCCATTTGCTGTCACAGCTAATGACTCATACAAAGTTGGTTTACTCCATTGGGCTCTAGAGTGCTACGAGTGGGGAGGAAGGGCTTCCAGCTTCTGTACCATGCCATTTCCAACAGCAGAAATGGCAGTGTATGGGGGTTTGGGGTTGTGGGGGTGTTTGTCCTGTTCTCTGGTTCCCTGGCACGTGGCATCTGTGTCCCAACTCATGTCACTCATAAAGTCTAGTTTGGCTCTAAGAAGTTCCTGTTAGACATCCAGAAATAGAAAAGCACAAGAGTTAAATGTGGAACATCACTTTGAGTTCCCACAAATTCACTTGCTGCCATACATATGGCAAGAACATTATGAAGAATTTGGGACCCACTGTGCGCCCATGTCACTATGGCACCCTGTCCTCTTTCTTTGTAATGGGTGCCCTACATATGGCTCCGGTCAACTGGGGAACTATACACACACAAGACTTCACTGCTTTGAAATAAAGGCTGGAAAGGGGAGTGACACCTTGACCCTTGAAATATCACAATGTAAATTCTTATACAGTTTTTTGAACGCTATCGCGTTTAATCTAAAGGAAAGCAGACAAGCATAATGAATATTCTACAGTCCATCAGTGACAAATATACAACGTGGTCTTGTTTGTTGTAATGTAACCTCCAGGTGGGGCCTGGAGATCTCCTGCTATTCTAACTGATCTCCATATGACAGAGGTGAGTTCCCCTGGAGAAAATAGGTGATTTGGAGGGTAGACTGTATAGCATTGTACCCTGAGGAGGTCCATCCCCAGGCTCCAACCCACCCCAATCTCCAGGAATTTCCCTACCCAGAGCTAGGTTCATGCCAGAAGTGATTTCATGACATTGGAAAGATGCCTATCCCCACCCCCCATTCCACTAAGCAGAGAGCAGCAGGACCCGGGGTGGGGTGGGGGTATAATGGGAGACCTGACCGCCCTAGACCAGCATCTCCCTGAAAGAGCAGCTCACTGTATCAAATGGTGGATGGTTTCACCCAGGGGGGGGAAAAGATGCCTTTGCTGTGCAAGCAGCAGTGAGTGGGGCTGAGAAGGACAGGGAGCTCATTCACTCACCCTGTCCTGGTGAGGGCTGCGAGCTCCAATTCCCTGTTGCTCCAATTCCCTGTTGCTTTCACTGGCCAGAAAAAGCTTGATTGCTACATTTCTTCATGTGGAGTTACTTTGAAGATAAGGGGGGGGATGTTGCACTATGCAGACTGAGCTCTTTGTCTTAGGGACTGGTTTTCACTGAAGCGTGATAGTTTTGTTAGTGTTGCAAATGCAATTGATAGGGATCTCCCTCCCGTAGGTGAGTTGGTGTGTGAAAGCAGTTGTATTGATCCTTATGATGGGAACAGGCATCCATCCGGCTCAAAGTGGAACACAGATCATTGCATGAGATGTGATTGCCTTGGTGGAGAAATGGAATGCTGTCACAGGTAGGCCACAGCTGAGAAGTGGCACTGGATGATTCTGAACATTGCTTCCCAAAACCGACACAACACCTCTTTCCTTGCATACAGGGAGGGGCAAAGGAAAACTGGAATAAGAAAGCAAGTAGCCTCTTGGCAGATAAAGACTCCTTTCCCATTAACAGTTTGCCATAGGGATAGGTTCTGATGACATTCCTCACATTCACATGTACATTTCCTTAAAATGATTTCCTCAAAGCAAGCACTCAGCCTCCTTCAGCTGACCTAGACTGTCCTGGAAGGAAGCCCAGGGCACTTTTCAAGGGGTATATGTGAAGCTAGGATAGAGAGAAGGTACTCTAAGGAGGTTCTTTATACTTAATTGCTCTGTTTTTCTTGTTTTAGATATAGTGGCATTGCAATTGGTCCAGTAGGCTGCAAAGCTGTTGTTAATCCTGAAACGTGCCGCTATGAATTATATCGCATAAACAACCCTTCGGAGCCATGTTTCTGAGCCTCTACAACCTATTCCCGTCATATCAAAGAGCTGGAATAGACCAGGAACTCATGTGTCAATATAATCACATTCCTCCAATTTTTCATGCTCCCTGCAATATACCCGCAAATCTTTCACAAGCTGTATAAAGGATCAGTGAACCTGTTGTCATCTCCCCCCGTTTTCAAGTGCATATCCTGGCCAGGTTGTCATACAATACTTAACAAGCTTATCAACAGGATAGGGCAGATCTTTAAATTTCCTTCCCCCCTCCTCCAGACCCACTATGTTATTCCAATTCTGAACCATACACATCAATGGAGTATGAACTTTAATTTTACTTCCCTGATTTCCCATTCTGTCACAGACAGCACACAAACCACAGACAAGGAAGGCTAGACCACAGAAGGGAAAAACAATAACTCTCTCACGCAAAAAGACCATAGACAACACAGAAACCACAGGAGGTGGTGGCGGCTACAAGCATGGACAGCTTCAAGAGGGAATTAGATAAGCATATGGAGCAGAGGTCCATCAGTGGCTATTAGCCACAAGGTATAGATAGGAACTCTTGGTCTGGGGCAAGTGATGCTCTGTATTCTTGGTGCTTGGGGGGGCAAAAGTGGGAGGGCTTCTAGTGACGTGGCCCCACTTCTGGACCTCCTGATGGCACCTGGTATTTTTGGCCACCGTGTGACAGAGTGTTGGACTTGATGGGCCATTGGCTTCTCTTACGTTCTTATGTTCTTGAACCCAGCCAATCCCAATATTTTAATAAAACCAATAACCTGAAATCCCCTAGGTGGCACACCCCTGCTCCCCAATTAAGGAAGACTGACAAAGGATTTACTGACCTACCCAAAGAGGTACCTGTAGCCGGCTTACTGAAACCGGGTTCCTTGTCACTGGACTTCAGGGCTGCCTACCAGTGCTCAGGACTGCTGCTCCCACGAACTAACCCGAGGCAACAAGGATAGCTGAAATCAGCTAGGTGCACCTTTCCTTATACTGTCTGGCGCACCGCTCTAGCAGCAAAAATCCGAGTCACCAGCAGTACGGTCCCTGTTTGGGCACCAATTTTGCTGTGCAAATAGATTCCCAAGCCAAAAAGGAAGCCATAATGAGGAGGAAAGTTCATTGGTTATTTAATTGCAATCAAATAACTGAAAACAGTTAGGTCAAACCGGCCTATCAAAAATTGACTGCTTTTTGAACAATAGCAGGAAGTACACGAAATTTTATACCCTAAGTGACATAGGCAAAAAGATAACATCCAGAAATCATAATTGGTCACAAAATGACAGAGCATCATCTGAGTAGTCTTTCATTCATTGGTCAGTTACAAGAAAAGGTGTGCCTACATGATATCTTAAATGTTTATTTAACCTAACTTTATTAATAATACCCAAGGATTCTTCATACCCAAACAGAAGATTTTGTTTTCTGATATGAAACTAAAGCCCTTGTTGACCCAGACACTGCAGAGTTTTTACCCCAGGCAAATACATCTATTGAAAAACCTATCTTCTGCTGTACCGGCAATACTGTAACTGAAGGTGTGTTAAAAACACCAGACAGATTTCATCAAAACAACTTAACGGAAAAAGAAGAATGTTGTTTCTTGTCTGCTAGCATCAGCTAAAAAGACACTCTAACTTACAAAAGAGAGGCCTTACCACTTAATAGGCTTTTATTAAAACATAAATTCATAAAACCTTAATATGAAAAAAAATCATAAAACCAGAAAAATATAAGTATATGAATAATCTGAATGTAAAAATCATTATATATTCCCATCCATGCTACAATACTGCAGAAGATTTCCCCCCCCTTTTATCTAATGAAATGTGGAGGGGGCTTCTTCTGATTGAAAGCCTGTCATCATAACTGTTTCTCCTGGGAAAAATACCCCTGGACTCAGTAAGTTCATCCTTTGACACCAGTAGCTGGGGTCGTCAACTCCTGGATGGTGAATTCCTGGAGATTTGGGTGGGTGGGCAGAACCTGGGGAGGGCAGGGTTTGGGGAAGGAAGGTATAATGTCAAAGAGTCCACCCTCCAAAGCAGCCATTTGCTCCTGGAGAACTGATATCTGTAGTCTGGAGATTCCAGATCTCCAAGTCCCACCTGTAGGCTGGCAAACCTACCAGCAGCAAGTGGAAGTAGAAACAAACATTTAAATGAGGAAACAGAATAGATTTTTAAAACACATGAGTGTAAGCAAACATAAGAGACCTAGCAAAGTTTTGCAACTTATTATTGACACTTGTATGTTTTGTTTGGTGTCAGAAAGACATTTGGTCCTACTGGTTTTTACAGCTCACATCTGGCAGGTGCTCCGCCAACTGCATTGGTTGCCAATTGACTTCCAGATTTGCTTTACAGTGTTGGTAATTACCTTCAAAGTCTTACACGGCCTGGGACCCACATATCTGAGGGACTGCCTCTTCCCATATACGCCCCAAAGAGCATTATGCTCTATGGACCAACACCTCCTGGTTGTCCCTGTCCCAAAGGACGCCCGTCTTGCATCGACCAGGGCCAGGGCTTTTTCT
>NW_015215774.1:0-6818 GCF_001447785.1 Gekko japonicus | reverse complement strand
CAGCCATTTCCTCCTGCGGATCTGATCTCGAGTCATGTGAACAGTCGTAATACCGGGAGTTCTCCAGGACCTGTCTGGAAGTGGGTGATTCTGGGTATAATAGAAGGGTGCCATTTTCAGGGCTCCAAAGTTTGGAATGAATTAGATATCATCACCACCACCACCACATAGATAGCACCCTCAAATCTGGTCGGACTCCTGTGGTCACTTCCATGCTGATTTTGAGCACAATGGCAGATTCAGTTGACTTCTTCAGCAGCTCTCCGTGCACTTTCTGCAGAGCCAAACTAAATGCGAGCCATCTCAAAACAGCCTATAGTAACCTTAATGAGGAAGGGTAAAGCACTACCCGTCCACCACAGGGTTTTGTCTATGTGCCCCCTTCAGCCTAGGGTGGCTAGGTGTCCTTGGTTTTAAGCAGGGCTCTTTTTGTAGAAAAAGCCCAGCAGGAACTCATTAGCATAATAGGCCACACCCAACAGCAGGAACTCATTAGCATATTGGGCCACACCCCTGACAGCACAGCTCATTAGCACATTAGGCCGCACCTCCATGTTACCAGAAGTGTGGTCATCCAGCCACACCCACCTTTTGCTTTTTATTCTGTTTACCTTGTTTGTTGTCAAAACCCAGGGCCTTTTTTTGTAGCAGGAACTCCTTTGCATGTTAGGCCACACACCCCTAATGTAGCCAATCCTAATGAGCTCCTGCTGTTGGATGTGGCCTATTATGCTAATGAGTTCCTGCTGGGCGTGGCCAACTTGGGAGCCAGCCGGAACTCCGTTACTGTGCGTTCCTGCCCAAAAATAGCCCTGGTTTTAGGGGACAATGGCTTTCTGCTTCCACTACAATGTGAATGTGCATGAGTGCATACAGCTATCCTACACTGCAGGGGTACCCAGCATTTCTGAGCCTGCAGGCACCTTTGGGATTCTGACCCAGCATGGTGGGCTAAGCTATTTAGGGCGGTGAGAACCAGGGAGGACTGTGAGGCACTCAGCAGGATCTGTTGAGGCTGGGCGAATGGGCATCAACGTGGCAAATGAGGTTCAAAGTAGGCAAGTGCAAAGTAATGCACACTGGAGCCAAAAATCCTAACTATAAATATATGTCGATGGGGTCTGAACCAGTGTTCCCTCTAAGCTGAGTGAGAGTGAGCTAGCTCACAGTTTTTTAGCCTCCAGCTCACAGATGTTTGTCTTAGCTCAGGAATGAGGGCTCCAGAGCACACTCATTTATGTAGCAGTCAAAGCGCTCGCTCACAGCTTTAATGCCAGTAGCTCACAAAGCAGAATTTTTGCTCACCAGACTCCACAGCTTAGAGGGAGCATTGGTCTGAACGGGTGGTAACAGACCAGGAGAGAGATCTTGGAGTCGTGGTAGACAGCTCACTGAAAATGTCAACTCAGTGTGCAATAAAAAGGCAAATGGTATGCTGAGGACTATTAGGAAAGGGACTGAAAGCAAATCAGCCAGTATCGTAATGCCCCTGTATAAATTGATGGCGTGGCCTCATTTGGAATACAGTGTACAGTTCTGGTCAACACACCTCAAAAAAGATACTATAGCTTTGGAAAAAGTACAGAAAAGGGCAACTAAAATGATAAAAGGGATGGAACACTTTCGCTATGAAGAAAGTTTAAAGAGGTTAGAGCTCTTTAGCTTGGAGAAACGACAACTGAGGGGTGACATGAAAGAGGTTTACAGAATTACACATGGGATAGAGAAGATAGAGAAATAAGTACTTTTCTCCCTTTCTCACAATACAAGAACTCATGGGCACTTATTGAGCAGTAAGCATAGAACAGATAAAAGGAAGTACTTTTTCACCCAAAGAGTCATTAACATGTGGAATTCACTGCTGCAAGAAGTAGTGGTAGCTACAAGCACAGACATCTTCAAGAGGGGACTGGATAAACGTATGAAGCAGAGGTCCATCATTGGCTATTAGTCACAAGGTATAGATGGAACACTCTGTCTGGGGCAAGTGACTTGCACTGTATTCTTGGTGCTTGGGGGGGGCAACAGTGGGAGGGCTTCTAGAGTTCTGGCCCTGCTGGTGGACCTCCTGATGGCACCTGGTTTTTGGCCACTGTGTGACACAGAGTGTTGGACTGGATGGTCTATTGGCCTGATCCAACATGGCTTCTGTTATGGTCTCATGGGCGGAACCACAAAATGGCTGCCACAAAATGCCTACTGCAGGACACAGAGCCATAGGTTTACTTCAGTCACACAGTGTGCTCTGGAAGCACCTGCTGCCAAAGCAACTTAAAAAAAACAACCTGCACAGTCAATCATATCTCCAACAGTTGCTCAGAAGCCTCGCTGGACAAAAACCCTACCTGGCCCCACCCTAAAAACACTAGACGGGTGCCAGAAAAGGTGTCATTGGGCAAGAAGGCACCCATGGGCACACATTGAGGATCCCTGCTATCCTGAATCAGACCCCCGGTCCATCAAAGTGAGTATTGTCTACTCAGGCTGGCAGCAGCTCTCCAGGGTCTCAGGCAGAGGTCTTTCCCATCACCTACTGCCTGGTCCTTTTAACTGGAGATGCCGGGGACTGAACCTGGGACCTACTGCATGCCGAGCAGATGGTCTACCACTGAGCCACAGGCCCTCCCCTTATAGGCTGATGTGTTGTTGTTGTTGTTTTTCTGGCAAAGCTTCTTATAACCATCTGAATGGCAGGACTGTTGTGCAAGGAGCCTGCTGCCCCTGGGCTGCCAGTCTCCAGGTGGTGGCTGGAGATCTGTTTATACAATAAATCTCCAGGCGACAGAGATCAGTTTCCCTGGAGGGAATGGCCACTTTGGAAGGTGCTCTGTGGCATTAGAATCCCCTCCCCTCCCCAAACCCCACCCTCCTGAAGCACCCCGCTGTCAGACTCCTCACAGCATCATAATGAAGTACACGCTTGTAGAAAAGGTTTTACTTTATTTTGAAGCTAAGGTGCATAACAGGATCACTGTTCAGAATGAGAGGGAATCAAACAGCAAAGCATATTATAGCTCATTCAAACTACTGAGGCCCAATTGCGGGGTTTCCCGCGCGCGCCTTTGGGCTTGAGAATAAACGTTCCTAGTCAGAATATGTTATCTATTTCTCACGGCCTTTCATGAGAGCTTCATTACACTAACAAGCACTTGCAACCACCTGTGGCCTTGGGAGATACAAATGTTTCGGCAGTCTAAACAGTCATGCGCATCTACAGTCCTACGGCTGAAAGCGAAAGCAGGCAAACCAATACAGTAATACCAAACCAAACATTGGCAGCTCGCTGACACCCGCCCCAAATCTCCAGATATTTCCCAGCCCAGAGCTGGCAAACCTTATTACAACTGGCAGAGATCAGTTCCCCTGAAGAAAATGGCCACTTTGACAAGTGGGCTTTATGGCATTATATATGCTGAGCTCCTTCCCCAATCCAAAATCTGCTTCCCTCTCTTCTGACTTTCATTTTTTTTAAAGCCCCTCCCCAACCCCCCCCCCCCAATTTTTGCAATGAGACCCAAACTTGGGACTTCTGGGACACAACCTCTGTTCTTAACTCACAGTGCCCCCGGTCACACGGGCCAAATATCGCGGAGGGGGGAGGCGTGGCTAATTGCCCTGGCGCAGTTTGATGCACGATTACGCAATCAGACATGCCCGCGGCACACCACGGGTCCTTCCCTCGGCGCCGGCGGGTATACGAGGGACCGGAGGGGAATGCCGCGCTCCGGCGCGATCACACCATGGGTGTCTGGAGGCAGCCCGTGGCAAAGGTTTACTAGTACCTTGGAGGTACTAGTTTTTTGACTCGCATTGTCGGCGGTAAGCCATGGGTGCGCTCCACGTCCCAGATGTTGGCGTGTGATCACACCCGGATAATCCACCCACCATCCGTGCCTCTCCCGCGGCAACTTTGCCGTGTGACCGGGGCAAGTGTTGGGCCAGAAGAGTTGCTTTGGAAAGCTTGCTGGGATTGCAACAAGGGTTGCCAAAATCCAGGTGAGAGGCCAGAAGATCTCCCGGAATTACTGATCTTCAGGCTACAGAAATCAGTTCCTCTGGAGACCATGGCTGCTTTGGAGAGTGGACTCCATGGCATTCTATCCAGCCGAGGTCCCTCCACTCCCCAAACCCCGTCCTCCCCAAGCACCACCTCCAAATCTCCAGGAATTTCCCAACCAGAGTTGGCAGCCTTGTTTGCAACTGTCTTTCTGCAGGCTGAAAGGATCTGTATTGGTTTTGTAATCCTCTCTGTACCTTCAAGGCTGCAAAAGAGGAGGGATAAGCAGATAAAACAGACAGAGGTTGTTCACGAAGTTCAGGGGAGAAGTGACCTCTCTAAGAGTCCTGAAAAGGGTCTTCGGTCCCCTTAGACTACACATACACTTTTGTGGCCTCTTCCTGCACCCACTTCATGTGTGTCTCTTTGTTTCTGTTGCAAACATCCTGAGCAGAGTGACATCCTTCAGTAAGCCCATTCAGGTCACCAGCTTTAGAAAGGCGTAACTCTGTTTAGGATTGCACTGTTAACACAGCTACCCCTTCGGAATTTAGGACTTCTAGAGTGGGCTAATATGTATTTTTCCCCCATCCAGCTTACAAGATTGGCCTACAGGTCCCTGAGACTTATTTGTAGCAGTGGTTTCACAGCATGCCCAACAGAAGCTGCCTGGTCTTGTTGCATTATCTTGAAAGGTTCCTTTCACAACTCCCCCCCCCCCCAGTTCCTGGTTTTGGAGTAGCTTCAGCATGTCAGTTCAGTTTGTTTTTAGTCTAGTGTCTGCATACAATTGTAAAGAAATGCATTTTTCTCTTTGGAGGTTTGAAATGAGGGAGGTTTGAAATGTGCAAAACCTTCCCCCTGAGTTTTAAAAGCCCCCCCCCCCCGGGCAGAGAACAGGCAGGGGGGGGGGGAGTCAGTTCAATTGCTTTCCAGACTTACTTCAGCCCACCTTCATACAAATGCTAGACAATGGGCTGGTCAAGCTCCACCCCTCCCAAGCAGGGAACAGAGATTTGGAGGAATTAAATACTAGAGAGACATCAGGAAGGAAGGAACTGGAGATCTCCAGGAAAAGCCTCTTTGATCTGGCCTGACCTGATCATTGGGTGGGGAAAAGAGAGGTGATAAAACTCAGGGAGGCAAGGAGGAAGCCCTTATTTCTGCTGAGTCCATTAGAACAGATAAAACCTGGAGGAGGCAGTCATTAGCCATGCGCTGGCCAGGACAAGCTTCAAGGTAATGGTGAGAGAGCTGTAACTTCCTAAGCTAAGGTGTCTGTCCTATATTTTAACATCTGATAAGGCATGTATAAAGAGAGAGACAGAGGACTTGTGTTTTACCCATTTCTTTGGAATCCCTTGCTCATTCTGGTGCTGTGCTAAAAGTACGCTTGTGAACATTTTCTTTTTAATAAATACTTTATCACTTTTGATGCTGGTAGTGGTTCTCTATACCACATAGACCTCCACTGTCTTGAACAAGCTGTTCTAAAAGGGGAAGGCAGGCAGTTGGCAAGTGGCTATTCCTCCAGGGGCGCACAAGGCAGTAAACTGTCCCTGTGGTGACCAGGCACTGGGCAGCGGGAGTCACGGAGGCAAGGCCTCAGAACTTGGAAGGGAAACTGGGAGTTCTGACCCTCCCAGCGGGCCATTCCTACAAAGGTCAGGCAGTGGTGGTGGGTTACTGAAGAGAGAGGTGTTGGGAAAACCTTGGAGGGCAGGGCGGAACAGGACCTGCAGGCCAAAGCAGGCCCCTTCCACCACACCTGGTTCTGGAGTAGCCTCAGCATGTCAATTCAATCTGCCTAGTGTCTGCGTACAATCATAGAACGTTACATCCGCTTCCCTACAAAGATGATTCTCTGTGTAGTTCTCAGTGCTCTGCTGGAAGGATTTACAAAAAATAATATCAACAATTATTAGATTGCTTTAGTATTATAACATTATAATGATCAGTTTCAGAGGATAGCCTCCGCGGTGGAAGGGATAGACTGGAGTCCAGTGGCCCCTTAGAGACCAACCAGACTATCATGGTGTAAGCCTTTGAGATTCAGAGCTCTGTTCATTGTATACTTCGAAGGGAGCTCTGATTCTTGAAAGCTTGGTCTCCCAAAATCTTGTTGGTCTCTAAGGTGCCACTGGACTCCGATCTAGCTATTATGATGATCAATTGCCATGATCTGCTAGTTCCCAGATTTCCAGCCAGGATTAAGCCAGGATGTTTACCAGAAAGGATTGGCCATTAATACCACAAAGGAAAGTCATGGTGGGCTGATTTATTATTATTGTCATTGTTACTGTTACTGTTATCATTGTTATCATTGTTATTATTATATTTATATATTTTTTATTTAATTTATACCCCACCCTACCCCGGGAATGGGCTCAGGGTGGGTCACAACATAACACCAACAAACAATAAAACAACAAATAGCAACAGCAGATGAAACCAAAACCTATGCCTCATATCGGGCAGGAGTAATTACCCCAAGGAATTCTGGTGCCCAAGTAATAGCCAGAGCAGCAAGGGTACTGGGAAAGGGGTGATGGACAGGGGAGTCCAGTGGTTGAATGCCCAATGCCTCAACCCCAAAGGCCTGGCAGTATAGCTCCGTTTTACAAGCCCTGCAGAACTGTAAGAGGTCCCGCAGGGCCCTGATCTCAAATGGGGGCTGTTCCACCAGGCAGGGGCCAGGGCAGAAAAAGCCCTCACTGGTCGAGGCTAAGCGGACATCCCGCGGGCCAGGGACCACCAGGAGATGTTGATTAGAAGAGCATAAAGCTCTTCTAGGCTCATATGGGGAGAGGCGGTCCCGCAG
>NW_015215773.1:0-4219 GCF_001447785.1 Gekko japonicus | reverse complement strand
TTGGAAATTGCAACTGATCTCCGACTAGCCGGCTAGCCCAAACAGCCTGCTTCCTCGGACACGACCCAATGGGTGGGGGGTGGGGGTGTCTGCTTTGAATGCCAACACATGTTGGAATCTTGCAGGTCATGGCAGTACCACTGCCAGTAGGGAGGCCAAGCCCCAGCTGGGAACCTGATGATCACCTGGAAATAGGGCTTATATCCAGACTGCAGAGATCAGGAGATGGGGAGCAAGTCAACTACAGCGGTGCAGATGCTTTCTTTCACCTTCAGGAGATCTGGCATAGGACCACAGAATCACAGAGGGGGATGGGGCCATGAGAGACACATAGCCCATCCCTCTCCCCTGGTGTGTGTTTGTCCAACCGCTGCTTAATCGACTGGCAGTGCCCTGACACAGCTGGTTGCAGTGATGTGATGGGGTTTTTACAACTGCCATAGGTACACCCAAAGGTGCCCAGCTACCCGGGCATAGATGCAGCTGGGCCCACTTCCCAGGCATTGCTACCAGTATTCCCTCTAAGCTGAGTTTGTTGTAAGATTAATCTCCAGTAGGAAGATCAGTATGATCTACCTGACAGCAATCTGACAGCTACCTGTCAGCAGGTGGTGAGATAAGCCTGGTTCTGACCGGTTATAGCTGGCACTGAACAGTGTGCAGTCACTTGTAGCTGATTGGTGGCACTTTGTATATAAGTAATGTACAGAAGCCATGTACGTTCTCTTCTGAGAAACCGAGCGTCTGGCGAAGCAGTTTGTTTGTATATTCTGTGAATAAAACCCTTGTACATAGTGTACCACTGGACTGTGCAGTGTGGTTACTATAAGGGACTTCACAGCAGAGACTGCAGCAAGAGCTGGTAAGGCTGGGAGGCTGGAAAGACTTGCTTTAAAGGCTGGTGTCTTGGACCGCTACATTCTCGCTCCCGCAACAGAGTTAGTGTGAGCTAGCTCAGTTTTTTAGCCTCCGGCTCACACATTTTTGTCTTAGCTCGGAAAGTATGGCTCCAGAGCAAACTAATTTATGCAGTAGCCACATCAGTTGCTCACAACTTTAATGCCAGTAACTCACCAAGTATATTTTTTGTTCACAAGACTCAACAGCTTAGAGAGGGCATTGATTGCTACCCATCCTCATGGTGCCCCGAGGTGGTCATTCCGGGGGGGGGGGATGCAGCTTCAAACAGGAGGGTCAGACTCAGGTGAACAGAAAAATAGAAAAGAAAAGCATTCATGATTGGCACGAGTGGGATGCCTGGTTTCCAAGGCCAGGGCATTGTGTGTTTGTCTGCTAACATGTCAATTTCTGCTCAGCACATGGTGGGTGGCAGCAGCGGCTTTGCAGATGCTTCCTCTGGCCATCAAGAGGTGAGGTTTTGTGGCCTGGCGCCAAGGTCAACGGCTGCCTGGACCTATTACCTGATGAGATTCAGGCCCTTAGGATATAAAGATTGTACACAACTAATCACCCCCTTGGGTGTGTGGGATGCCTCAATTGGCTCAGAAGGGGCCCCAGCGGGTCTTCAGGAGATCATACCTCTTGCTTTAGGCCTTCTTCCTGATATTTATAATGTCCATTCTATAGTGTGTTTTGAATAATCACCTTCTGGCCCATTGCCTTTCAATGACCTGTACGATTCAGGGCTATGCTTATGCCATGTTTGTTCAACAAAATTCTGCCTCACTTCCTGGTCAAGGGGAGCTGAATTTTGAAATTGACATCTCTGCTCATGAATAATGCTTCATCTGTGTTCAGTGTGTAGGAAACAGGGAGAAGGGAGTTCAGAAGATGGAAGCAGCCTCAGAAGTAGAACACAATGGGTTTTAACTGTGTGGTACTGGATGATTTGAGATAGCATTGGGGTGGACGCTCCACAACCTGCAGGATTTTCATTGAGCCAAAAATGGTTGCTGGTTGTTAACAGTGTCTTATTCAGTTCCAGGGAAGCTGCACAGTTGGTAAGGGCCCCAGTCATAGCATCATGCACTGGAAGGAGGTCTGCGCCACACAACTGGGGCAAGCGCAGGACCTACGTGGCGGATGAGTGTTTTTTTGTTGTTCAGTCGCACAGTCGAGTCCGAATCTTCGCGACCCCATTGACCAGATTACGCCAGGCCTTCCTGTCTTCCGCTGTCCTCTGAAGCTTGCTCAATTTCATGTTCATTGCATCTATGGCACTGTCTAACCATCTCATCGTTTGCCGTCCCCGTCTTCTTTGACCTTCAATCTTTCCCAGCATCAGGGTCTTCTCCAATGAGTGCTCCCTTCTCATTTGGTGGCCAAAGTATTTGAGCTTCAGTTTCATTATTTGGCCTTCCAGAGAACAATCAGGGTTGATTTCTTTTAGGATTGACTGATTTGATCTTCTTGCAGTCCAAGGGACTCTCAAGAGTCTTCTCCAGCACCATAGTTCAAAAGAATCTATTCTTCGGCGCTCGGCCTTCCTTATAGTCCAACTCTCGCAGCCATACATGACTACTGGGAATACCATTGCTTTGACCATGCGGACTTTTGTTGGCAGGGTGATGTCTCTACTTTTTATCATGCTGTTTAGGTTTGCCATCGCTTTCCTCCCAAGGAGCAGGCGTCTTTTAATTTCATGGCTGCTGTCACAGTCTGTGGTTACTATTGTATTATTCAGTTCCAGCAACACATGTGGGTAAGGGGCCACTGTCATGGCCTTGAGCATTGGGGTGGGAAGCTCCACTATGCATATGCGCCATTGGGAGCTGGCATTTAGGGACATATAGGATATCTTGGGCAGGACATTGTTTGGTAAGGAGCTGCGGATGCAGCAGTGTGCACTGGATGGAAAATTTGCATCTCACATCGGGACCTTTGGAGGATGGTGCTTCAACATATCCGGGACTGGTGCAGGATGGCACATGGTGGTGGGTTGCTGACAATGTCTTATTTAGTTCCAGGGAAGCAGTGCAGCAGTGGTCCCCAGATGCCGGTACCCATGGGCAATGACTTGACATGCCAGGTGGATATACTATGGGTAGAACTCTCAACCACAACCATGCTAAAGTTGCTCTGGTGGGAGAAGATCTCATGGTGTGGGGGGCAGTGCCCAACATGACCATGCTTTGGTCAGATTGGCTGTGGTGGTGGCAAGGGCATTGGTGTGGCCCACCGGGCAGTGGCAAGGTCGATAATGCTGGGTTTGGGTTCCCAACCATAGACAAGCGATGGTCAGTCTGGTTGGCACAACACTCTCTGTGTCACAGGATGGAATGCAGGCACAATGAGTGAGGGATAGTCCAAGTCCAGACCAAGGTCAAAGCCGTGGGGTAGCAAGACAGGAACCAAAATAGAGTCCAGAGCCAAACCGAAAGCGTAGTCGTCAAAGTCGAGGTCAAGGAGCCGAGAGTTCAAAGCACAATCCAAGAGCGTGGTCGTCAAAGCCGAGAGTTCAGAGCATGTGTCAGGAACCAGAACATGGGCGAGGTGGGTGCAGAAGCGTTCGTCAAGCTGACTAGTTGCTGGCACGAGGAACTAGCATGGAATAGGGAACTAAATACCCCGCAAGGCTGCTGTCAATTAGTGTTCAGCATGTGCATCCTGGCTCCTGCTAGAACTCAGGCCTGAGGGACCACCTGCTGTGCAGGCGCGCCTCCCTTTGCCGGGATGCTAAGTCCTGACAGAGCCAGCTCTGCAGACGTGCCACCTGCAGAGGCGAGTTGGGGGGGGCTGTCTTCCGTGTGTCATTCCTTTTCAGCTGTTGCTGGGACAGGCAGTAAGGATGCACTGACGGGCTCATCAGAAACAGGTGCAGGTTCTGCCAGGGTCGGGAGCTCATCCTCAGCAGCACTCATGACATTATCCCCCCCCAGAGCCCCCCCAACAGATGGTCCAGGTTTGACTGGGTAGGTACTGTAGAATTGCTGCACCAAGTTTAGAGCATGGAGGTTATGGGAGGGGGGGATAGGATGACAATGTGAGCGTTGTTCGCGGGGTTGTAATTCCGGATGAACCACAGTTGTAAACGACGCATTTTCAGTTTGGCAAAGACGAGAACCGACGTAGTTGCAGCCATAAGGCCAAGTAGCCTTTGGATTTGGAAGGCAGTGACAAAAGGGTGGGTACGGACGACAGTGGCTAAGGAAATGATGTCTGCCGCTCTGTCTTGAGGCAGGTAAGCCATGCATGTCGTGTAGTCTAGTATAGCGCCACGACATCGAGTATGAGGAGGATGTTACAACCATAGAGTTTG
>NW_015215772.1:0-4668 GCF_001447785.1 Gekko japonicus | reverse complement strand
GGGAGGATACCCTAGTCTCTCTTGGGGAGTTAAGCATGATGGCTTCCATCCCGCTGGGCGTGGGGATGGACGGGGTTGACCCTCTACGGGAGCCCTTTGGAAGGGTGACAGCCAGAGTGACTACGAGGTTGAAGGGACCATGCTGGGGATGGTTCAGTGCGGACACTCATGAAACCTGAACTCTTGTTTCCCCTTTGGGGCTGCGACATGAAAACCGTTACGATCGGGCCCAACGGGAGATGAGCTATGAAATTGAGGATGGCAGGGCCACCTACAGAGGCAAGGGGGCCGAGGAGTTCATAGGCCCCCAGCTGGAGTTACGCGAGTGGGGCTATGATAAACTCATGCAGATGATCGAGGACTTGTACTGGAGTCTGCCAGGGATGGTGGCAGAAGCGGTGCAGTGGGAAGTACAGCGCCGGGTGCTAGCACATACAGCGTGCTCTGCTTAGGTGCTGCCATGGGTCCTCCCCACCCAAGCGGGAATTCCCCCCCCCCGGCCCTCCAGGGAATGGGGTACCAGCACAACCAGGCTGGGAAGTGCACCGCCCTACAGAGCCATTGGATGCCACCTTTGATGGAACCCCCGAGAAGCTGGTGTTCTTTGTGGTACATGCCCAAAAGTTCATCGTGAACAGGGACTACCTGTTTCCTGATGAAGACCACCGGGTGGACTATATCGCATCCTGGTTGGGGGATGAGGCAGCTGACTGGTATGTGAATTTGCACAATGCTGATGGACCAGAACTCCAGTCAGTAGATCCCTTTATGTGGGCTCTCTGAGCTCAATATGAAGACCCGAACGCTGGTGAGCAAGCTCTGACTTACTTATGCACCTTCAAGCAAGGGAAGCAGTCGGTGCGGGAATATACTGAGGAATTCAAGCACCAGGCAGCTAAGATCCAGGGTTGGCCCGATGGTGTGATGGCCGAGCAATACCACTTGGGTCTGCACCCCAAGATCAGGGAGACGGTCCTTTGTAGTGTCAACCCTGTGTCTCTGAATGCCTGGATGTGCAAAGTGGCAGATGCTGAGAGGCGCTTAAGAACCATCAGGATCGACAATGAGGCAACCATGGGTAAGACTGTCTTAACGTCCCCAAAACCCAAGACCCCTCTGAAGCAGAAGGAGGGCCTTGGGAGGTGTTGGACGTGGATGTTTTCAAGCGGAGGCTGGATGACCATCTTTTGGGTATGTTGTAGGTATGTAGGGCTATCTTTCAGTATACTCCTGCAGAGTGCAGGGGGTTGGACTAGATGACCTGCAAGGTCCCTTCCAACTCTAATATTCTATGATTCTATGAGGGGGTGCGGGAACAGCAGATGAAACAAGGGCTTTGCCTGAAATGTGGCGAAACCGGCCACTTTGCTGCAACCTGCCCGAGATCAGGAACTCAGGGAGCCGTGCGAAAGGAACCAGAGAAGAAATGGGCTGACACCCCCAATGAAGAAATCATCCACCTGCCCCAAGATCCAGCGAGCGCTACAAGTAAGTGTCCTCGAGAAGGATCCCGATCCATCCAGCTAAGAAGAGGACCAACCGGTGGGAAACAGGCAGGACCTGCAGTGAGTGGCATTGAGCAGCAGGTCCCGAATCCCAAGGTGCCTAAAACAGTGAGTGGATATCCCTCCCTCTTTTTTGTGACTGTAACTGTTCTGAATCTGGAGCTGGGCACCCATGTACGGGTACGGGCTCTGATAGACTCAGGGTGTGGTCGGGACTTAATCAACCCTTTGCTCATCACGGGGCTGGGGGTGAAAGTTGTCTGACTCCCATATCCCATTGTGTTTACTCAAATGGATGGGTCGGCTATGAAAGACCCTTGTAAGTACAAGACTGTGCCTTTACAGATGGGAGCAGGAGCACATTGGGAGCATCGGCCCTTTGTCATCACGTCAGCCACTCACTTCCCTATGGTGCTGGGCAGTCCGTGGCTTCATGACCACGACCCCTATATTCTGTGGGAGGAAGGGGTAATTAAGTTTATTTCACTGAAATGCCAAAAGCACATATGGGAGGGGCTGTGGGGAGGGCCCCCTCCTGATGAACCAGTGAGGGCTTGCCTGGCCGAGGAGGAGCTGACTTCCATTCCCCCGGAGTACCAGGACTTGGCATGGGTGTTTGAAGAAAAGGAGGTGGACTAATTGCCACCTCACAGACACTCAGACTGTGCTATCAAGTTGATTCTGGGCCAGAAATTGCCCAGAGGGAAATTATACACCATGAGCCCATTGGAGAAGGAGAAACTGCATAAATTTATTGGCAAAAACCTGGCCCGAGGTTTCATTTGCCCCGCGTCCTCACCTTTTGCGGCACCTGTATTCCGTAAAAAAAAGGATGGTGGGTTGAGGCTATGTACAGACTATAGGGGGTTGAATGCTGTGTCTACCATGAATGCATACCCCCTGTCCCTCATGAAGGATCTCCTGGCTGAAGCAACCAAGGGGAAAATCTTCTCGAAGCTCGACCTCAGGGATGCCTATTTCCGGGTCCGCATAAAGGAAGAGGATGAGTATAAGACGGTGTTTAACACCCCATTGGAGTAGTTCGAATATCGAGTGATGCCTTTTGGACTTCAAGGGGCTCCACCGTCTTTATGAACTTAATCAATGATGTGTTACACAAGCATTTGTTCAAAGGTGTCATTGTTTATCTAGATGATAGCTTGATTTATTCCCCTGATAAACCTTCAAACGTGAGGTTGGTGCGGGAAGTCCTGCACACATTACACAAGCACAAACTGTTTGCCAAGCTGTCGAAGTGCGACTTCCATTGTACTGAAATAGACTTCCTGGGGTACCACATTTCCCCTAGAGGTTTGGAAATGGATCCGGCCAAGGTCCGGGATGTTGTGGGGTGGGAACCTCCTCGAACTCAGAGGAAACTCCAAGGATTTCTCGGGTTCGCCAATTTTTTTAGGTCCTTCCTCACGAACTTCGCCCAGGTGAGCTTACCACTCACGGATTTGTTGCAGACTAAGGGGAAGGGGCCAGAAAGCACCCGCCCCAGGGCTAAGCCGAACTGGACTAATCCATGCCAGGAGGCATTTGAATGCCTCAAAGCCCTATTCACATCTGAGCTGGTACTGGCCCATCCAAACGAACTAAAAAAGTTAATTACGTAAGTAGACGCCTCACATATTGCGATGGGTGGCGCCATCCTGCAAGAGAGGGAGGATGGGAAACTACATCCCCTTGTGTACGTCTCCTGGAAGTTTAATGACACTGAACGCAATTGGTCAGTTTGGGACAAGGAGGTGGGAGCTATCAAATTAGCACCTTCTACATGGAGGCATGGGTTGGAGGGGGCCAGGGGGCCATTTGAGGTGTGGACCAATCATAAAAACCTGGAAGTCATGTGCACACCCTGTAATTTGAATGCTAAGCAGCTCTGATGGGTGGATTTCTTCTCCAAGTTTAACTTCACCCTGCACCATTTCCCAGGGAAATCTAACTCCTTGGCCAATGCATTATCCTGCCTCCCACAGCATGACAGTCAAAGGGAGGGTGTGCTCGAATCTATGTTCACGCCCTCACAGTTGGGAGGGGCAGTGACGACACGCAGCCAGGCAAAAGCCCAACCCCAGGAGACCGAAGACTGTTGGGAGATTAAATTCACCTCCGCCCTTCTGCCGCTGATCATCTCGAATTGGAGAAAGAGGGGGAGATGGAGGAAAGGGCTAATGGCTGTCGGTACCGCAGCCAAAAACTGTGCCTTCAGCGTTGAGGGGCGAAATAATGTCTACAGTACACGGAAATAAACTGGCAAGGCATATGGGGTTTGTCAAATCATTGCATCTACTACAGCGCCAGTTGGTGGCCCGGGATGAGGAAAGATCTTTCCTTCTTTGTCAAATCGTGTCAAACCTGCATTATGTGCAAAGCATGCCCAGGGAAGCCACCAGGGCTCTTGCAACCCCTGCCCACACCCAGTAGACCATGCAAAGTTATATCCATGGACTTTATCACGGATTTACCCCTCAGTATGGGTAGAACGGTTATTTGGGCGGTGGTGGACTTGTTTTCCAAACAAGCTCATTTTATCCCATTTAAGACATTACCTATGGCTCACCTTCTAGCTAAGGCTTTCCTTCAGCATGTCTTCAGGTTACACACTTTGCTTGGAAGATAATCTCTGATAGGGGGCGCAATGTGTTTCCAAGTTTTGGGGGGAGCTGATGGGGCTTCTGGGGGTGGAATGGGGCTTGAGCAGCGCCTATCACCCCAAGACAGACAGGATAATGGAATGTGTCAATCAAACCCTTGGAGAACACCTCAGGTGTTTTATGAACTTCCAACAGGATGATTGGGAGAGGCTCCTCCCCCTTGCCGAGTTTTGTTACAACAATACCTGTCATTCCTCCACAGGGGTGTCCCCCTTCATGGCAGTGTATAGTTATGAGGCTCCGTCTCTCCCGTTTCTCTCAGAGGTTGCTTTGCCAGAGGGGGAGGTGGGGGATTGGTGTAAATGTCTCAAAGATGCCTGGCCGGTGTTGTGTAAAACTTTGAACGAGGCCAAACAAGCTTACAAAGTCCAGGCAGACAAGAAGCGCTCTGATGGCTGGGACGTCCAACCTGGGGACTCAGTCTATGTGTCCACAAAAAACATTAAGGGACTCCTACCCAGCCGCAAGCTGGGATGGAAGTTTGTGGGGCCGTTCCCAGTGAA
>NW_015215771.1:0-4756 GCF_001447785.1 Gekko japonicus | reverse complement strand
CCCGCCCTTCCGGCCCCCGCCCGTTCCCAGCCGGGAGCAAGGAGCCAGGGCGGCGTCCTCCCGTTCCCCCCTGGTCTGCACCGGTGGGGCGGCTCTGAGGCGTAGCCTGGCCCGACCCCGTCTTCTGAGTTGTTCCGCGGTTCCTCGGGGCTTCCCGGCATCGCCCGCTGAGCCTCGGGACGCCCTCCGCTTGCCGGCTACACTTCCCGTCCCGGCCTCGGCCGTCGCTTCTGCGGAGGGGCCCTGTAGGGCTTGCTGGGCGCCGTCGTCTGTCGCCGTCAGGTCAGTCGTCAGAGGGGCCGGCATGGGGGGCTGCGGGCATGCTCGCGACGCGTCTCCCGTCGTGCCCGGGGGATTGGAGGGTCGGTCCCGGTCGGGGCCGGGACATACCCCCCCCCCTATCCGCTCCATTGGGGCCTCTTCGTACAGCCTGGACAGGTAATCGGGCACCTGGTGGTCTCGGCCTGCCCGGTGTTGTATCACGAACTGAAACGGTAAGAGGGACAGGTACCAGCGTAAGATTCGGGGGTTGTGATCTTTCATACGTTCCAACCATAACAAAGGGGCATGGTCTACCACTAACGTAAACGGGTTGTTCGCCAAATAGTACTGCAGGGATCCTACGGCCCATTTCACAGCTAAGGCCTCCTTTTCTACTGTGGAGTACGCTCTCTCGGCCGGTAGGAGTTTCCGGCTTAAGAAGAGGATGGGACGCTCCACCCCATCATGCTCTTGCGTCAGCGCCGCCCCGAGCCCGGACCCGGAGGCGTCCGTATGCACCGAGAATGGCCTTGAGAAATCCGGGTTCTGCAGAACGGGTTTCCCTGAGAGGCTCTTACGCAGGGAGTTGAAGGCCCCTTCTGTGGCAGGTGTCCACGCTATTTGGTTGGGTTGATTCTTCCGCAGACAGTCGGTCAATGGGCCCGCCTGGGTGGCGAAGTGTGGTATGAATTTCCCATAATATCCCACTATGCCTAAGAACCGCCGTAACTGCTTTTTGGTGGTGGGACGGGTCTGTTGTTCTACCGTCAGTACTTTGTCAGGTACGGGACGGAGTTGGCCCCTCCCGACCACAAACCCTAAATATCGTAACTCCTGGAATCCTATCCGGCTTTTCCGCGGATTGACGTGTAAGCCGGCCGCGTTCAAGGCTTCTAGGACGGACCGTACGTGACGCAGATGGGTCGGCCAGTCCGGACTGCATATCAAGATGTCGTCAATATATGCCCTGGCGTATTGAGCACAGTGAGCGAGGGCCCGGTCCACCAATCGCTGGAAGGTGGCCGCCGCCCCCTGAAGGCCGAAGGGCATTCGCCGGAACTGGAACAGCCCTTGGGGTGTCGCGAAGGCGGTTTTCTCCTTATCTGGGGGGTGTACCGGTACCTGCCAGTACCCTTTTGTCAAATCCAGTGCTGTCAGAAACTTCGCTTGCCCCAATTGATCGATCAGGATGTCGGCCCGTGGCATAGGGTAGGCGTCGAAGTCCGAGAGCTTATTGACCTCCCTATAATCGACGCAGAACCGCACCGTCCCATCCGGCTTTGGTACCAGGACAATGGGGCTGCGCCACGCGCTCCGGGACGGCTCGATGATCCCCATTTGTAGCATATCACGGACTTCCTGTGCTATAATTTCCCACTGTTTCTGGGGCAGGGGCCTCCATCGTGTTCGAGCCACCCGTCCTGCCTTTGTGGGGATATAATGAGTGGCCAATCGGGTGTATCCCGGTGTGTTATCAAAAACCCCGGGGACCTGGGCCAGGACTTCCAGCATTTGCGCTTGCTGGAGGCGATCCAGGCCTGGGTCAAGGGTGGGCAATTCGGTTGCCTCGGTCGCTGGCCTCCAGGGTAGGGCCCCGTCGGGAAGCTCTGCGGGGTCTGTTTCCAAGCAAGCCGCCTCTGGCTCCGAGCGTGGCTTCCACTCCTTTATATGGTTAATGTGCAAGCGTTTCCTACATCGCTGTTGCGTCCCGCATTGCACCTCATACGACAGGGGGCCCAACACCCGGGTTATGGTATATGGGCCTTGCCAAGGGTCTCCCGTATTTCGGCCTAGCACCTGCCGAGACACAAGGACCTGGGAACCCTCTTGGAGAACCCGCGCTCGGGTGTTCCGATCGTAGAGACGTTTCTGTGTCTGCTGCGCCTGTCGGAGGTTGATGCTCGCCTGCTCCCGGACCCACTGTAGCCTTTCTTGTAAGCGGGTTGTGTATTCAGCGACCTCCACTTCCGTGTGGCTGCTCGAGGGACGGGCCCACTGTTCCTCCACCAATCCTAAGATACCGTGTGGGTTCCGACCGTAGAGTAGCTCAAACGGGGTGAACCCCGTGGATGCTTGTGGGGATTCCCGTATGGCGAACAGTACGGGGTCCAACAATAGGTCCCATGCCGTTGGTCGATCGCGCGACAACTTCCGCAGCATGGCCTTGAGCGTTTGATTCATCCGTTCCACCAAACCATCGGTCTGAGGGTGGTGGATGGTGGTGAATAGTTGGCGGATGTGCAGCACCTCACAGACTTGCCGCATCAAGCGGGCCGTAAAGGGGGAGCCGCGATCCGTCAGAATTTCCCTAGGCAGGCCTACATGGGCAAACAGGTGCATGAGGGCTTTAGCCACCCCCGCGCTCTTCATACTAGGGAGGGCTATCGCCTCTGGGTACCGGGTGGCGTAATCCATGACTACTAGAATGTAGCGGGCCCCACGGGGCGTCCGGGTTAGGGGTCCCACGAAGTCCATCGCGATCCTCTCGAATGGTTCTCCGACCACCGCGATGGGGTTCAGAGGGGCCCTTGGCGCGGCTTTGGTGGACATTCGTTGACACACAGCACACGACCTACAGAACCCCCGGACATCCTTGGCCACCGTAGGCCAAAAGAAATGGGCCAATATCCGAGCCATGGAGTTTTGGAATCCCTGATGGCCCGCCCACTGATGATCGTGGGCCCACCCCATGGCTTCCATCTGATATCGGGCTGGGAGAAGCAGTTGTTCTATGGGTCCCACCCGCCCCCGGGCTACCCTGAACCAAACACCCCCCCGTTGCATGACATGTGGTAAGCGGTTTCCCCTGCGGGGGTCTACCATTTCCCCGTCCCTTACCGCCACTTGGTCCCGGAGTTTGGCCAGTTCCTCTGCCTGTTCCTGGGCTGCTTGAAAGTCTGGATTCACCACCCAACCGTCTTGGGGGTTGTCCGTGTGGTCCGCGGACGGGCCTTCGCCCGGGTCTTCCCCGTCTTCCCCGCTCCCTTGCGGGCTGTCGGGGCTCCCTTCCACGGCCGCCAGATCATGCTCCCTTGATGGCCCTGCCCGGGCTGGCTCTGGTTCATGAAAGCTCCGGATGGCCTCCAACAGCCCCGGAGCGTCTCTTCCCAGCAGAACCTTGCAGGGTAGCCGGGCCATGCGTGCCATCGGGACCTCGAAGACCCGCCCCAGGTAGTGGACGGCCACCGGCACCACCGGGCATCTTTCTGAGTGCCCGTGTAGACACACAATGGTGGCCCAGCGTATCACGGGTAACCACTGGGGGAGGAGACTGGTAAGTATCATGGACACCGAGCTCCCACTATCCAGCAGGGCGTCCCACTCCTGTCCCGCGATCGTCACTGGGACAGTCCAGGGCGGGGGGCGGGCTCCCACAGCGGCTTCTTGTAAGGCGTACTCGTTCCCGAGGTCGCACTCCATAAGTGGGCATTCACGGCGGATATGACCCCACTGGCCGCACGTGAAACAGGGACCTACGTCCGTGGGTCCCCTTGTTCCCGGATCCGGGGGTCCCTCAGGGGTTCTGGAGTCTGCCCTTCCCTTTCCTCCGGGGCTTGGAGTCCCCAATGGGAGCCGCGGGACAAACGGAGGGGCCGAGGCTCGTCCCATTCCTCTCCAGCCAGCGCCAGCGAGGGTACTACCCCTTGGCTCCCGGCTACCTCCTGCCGCGGGTAACCCCCGTCCTCCATGTGGCGGGAGACGGCTGGGTCGCCCCGGGTCGGCCTTCCCCGCAGGGTCTTCTGCCGCCTGATGGTTCTCCCATAATTCTTGTGCTTCCGTGAGCCGGCGAGGACGCCAGCAGGAGACCCACTGGCGTGTTTTTGCCGGCATGATCAGCAGAAGCTGCTCTATCACTACGAGTTCGACGATGCGTCTGCCGTCCTCTGTCGTAGGAGCCAACCACCGAGTGGCGGCTTCTTTTAGTGCTGCTATCGTGGCACGTGGTCGCCCTCCCGCCACGTGGGTCAAGGTACGGAACCTCTGGCGTTGAGTCTCCGGCGTTATCTCGTACCGGTCGAGGACGGCCGCCTTCAACTTGGCATAGTCCGTCACATCTGCCCGCTCCATCGCCTTCATGGCGGCTTGTGCTTCGCCCGTGAGATAGGGGCCCAGTATTGAAGCCCACTGGTCATTGGGCCATTTCGCCGCCACGGCGGCTCGCTCGAACGCCTCCAAATAGGCTTCTACGTCGTCATCAGGGCCGAGCCGGGTTAACGCGGGCCAGGGGGTTTTCGGTGTAGGCGGGACGCCTCCTCCTCCTCCGCCTGCGACCGCCTGGCCCACGGCCTGGACCACCTGCTGCAGATCCCGCAACATGTTGGTCTGGGCCTGCTGTTGTTGCTGGGTCAAGTCTCGGAGCAGCTGGGCCTGGTGCTCGGCCATCCATTGCCCCAATTGGGCCAAATCCATGGTGGATGCTCCCGTTGGAGGCGCGGCGAGGCGTAGCCGGACTGACTCTTGGCTGGCAGAGGATGAGTCTGATTCGTCCGACGAT
>NW_015215770.1:0-6472 GCF_001447785.1 Gekko japonicus | reverse complement strand
GCATCACTGCCCCAGACATAGTTTTCCATATACCTTATGGCTAGCAGCCACGAATGAACCCCTCTGCTCTGCATGCTTATCTCTTCTCCTCAAAGCTGTAGACAAGATAGTGCCTTCTTGTTTTATGCATAGTTCTCTTATCAAAGAGGTTTGTGAAGGATTCGGTTTCCACCTCCTGTGATGCAAGGGCACTGTCCTTTCGCTCCAGAGTAAATATCGGTGGCCCAGTATGGCTAAACATGTTGCCCACTAAGTGACTAACTGCCTGGAAATCAAGTTTGCTAGTAAATCCCTCACCCAGGATCCCTTCCCAAGGACACTCAACCTTTTGAGATTCTTTACATGGGTCACATGAGGCCACTGCCTCTGGCACATGGATTATAGATATTGCCCAGTCATTGTAACTTCTCTGTCGAAATTGACACCGATCATTGTCCAGAAGGAGCTGACAACCAGGGCATGGTACCTTTTATCATATCTAGAGGTCTTGTAAGAAGTCTAGTAAATACAGGAAAGAAGTACATGCTGAAATTCAGAAGATTTTGAATATAAAATTTGCTATGCAACCGGAGACTATGCCATTGGGAATTCCACCGACCAATACTGAAATAACAATACATGAACTATTTCGATATATGTTAACAGCGGGATGAGTGATGATTGCATCTAAATGGAAAATGGAGTGCTGCCCAAATCTTGAAGAATGTTAAAATAAGATTGAGGAATATGGTGTTATGGCAAAATTGACAAACCATATAAATAACAGACCAAGAAGTGAATTTGAGAACAAATGGAGAGCTTTTTAATACTTATTATAAAGTTGTAAGTACCTCTATACTAAGTCCAAGCGTCGAAGAATAGATGCTTTCGAATTATGTTGCGGAAGAAGACTCTTGAGAATCCCTTGGAGATCAAGTCAGTCAATCCTAAAAGAAATCAACCCTGACTGTTCCCTGGATGGCCAGATACTGAAGCTGGGGCTCAAATACTTTGGCCACCAAATGAGAAGGGAGCACTCACTGGAGAAGACCCTGATGCTGGGAAAGATTGAAGGTCGAAGAAGAAGGGGATGGCAAAGGATGAGATGGCTAGACAGTTACTGTAATGATTTCATGTTTAACTGTGTGTGTGCGACTTTAAAAGTTTGGTTGCATGAGTGTGTGGTAGTCTAGAGTAGTTGAAACAGGCAAGTGGTGTGATTGGTGAGTGACAGAGAGGGGGAGGGGTTTTGGAAGTGATGCTGTGTGGAGGATATGTATGTCTATCAGGAGTGACAGTTGGAGGTTTGGACAGCTGAAGGGTGATAGTTGGAAGTTAGTTAGTTCTGTGTACGAGAGAAGAGAGGCTGTGCTGTGTAAAAGCAGTTAACAGTGTAGAGCTGAGTTAAGTCCTGTGTGGAAAGTTAAGCTCTGTATGTGTTAGTTAAGTTCTGTGACAGAGAGAAGAGAGGAGCATCCCTGCGTGGGATGAGTTTAGTTCTGGGGTTAAAAAGGAAAGCAGTTCGTTCTGAGGTCTGAAGGAGAGACCTTCTTGTGTGTGATAGAAGAGATTAAGTTCTGTGTATGAAGAAACGTTGAATGTATAAGAAAGAAAAGTCAAATGACAGTCTGAGTGACAGACTGCAGTGAAACAAGAAACATTTATGAACCTGAGTTAATGAGTTACAATGTTACTTGAAACATCCCTGTCAGGAAGGGAGAAGCTTGTGAGAGACACCAAGCAATTGTTCAAATCATTCACATTATTGTTTACATTGTTCTACCCTCGTATTTATGCTTTATTTAAATAAATCCTATTTCATTCAAGTCTGCCAGTTCTGAAAGAAATAATCCCTCAGGAAACACATAGACCCTCATGAACGCCTTAAACCCTCGACTTACCTACCCAGTGATAGATATTATATTATAAAGGTTTGGAAAGCCTTAAATTTCCTGGTGGCAGCCAGAATACCCAGAAAAATAAAATAAAAAGGAACACTTTTAAAGTAAAACCAGACCTCCCCAGTAAAGGGGTCGTCACAGTTACCAAGGCAATGAACATGAAATTAAGCAAACTCCGGAGGATGGCAGAAGACAGGAGGGCCTGGGGTGATGTGGTCCATGGGGTCACAGAGAGTCGAACTCGACTGTGCGACTGAACAAGAAGAAGAAGAGCGATATAGTATTATGGTTATCTAGTTAATCAATGGTTACTAACTCTTCACAGTCACATAATTCTTATCAGTTATCTGGATTTTGTTTTTATTTGTTACTCCCTTGTTATATATCATTTTGAATTACTTTTTTTAGATTGGGAATAGCTGACAATGTATTTTAGGGAAACAGCGCTAATGGTGATGTTATCACGTGATAACGATTTACCTAGATTTATCAATTTATTTACATTTATATTGTCTTGATCATTTGTAAAAAGTGCCTTATGTTTACTTTTCTTTCCCCCTCACACCTTTCCTTTTCTTCGTACCCTATATAAAATTTAAAATAAATTAAGAAATATTTTTAAAATATTTTTATAAATGACCTGGATAAAGGAGTGGAAGGATTTCCCTTTAAATTTGCCGATGACACCAAATTGGGAGGATTGGAAGATGGGTAGAATTCAATGAGATCTGAACACATTGGAAAAGTGGGTGATGTGAATAAGATGCAATTCAACAAGTATAAGTGCAGAGTTCTACATCTGGGTAACAAAAATGTGAAGCACGCATCCTGGCAGGGGACAGGTTTCATCAGTGTTTGAGCAAGATCTTGGGGTACAGGAACTGTAAGCTAAATATGAGCAATCAGTGTGATGCAGCGGCAAAAAAGGCTAATGCCTTCTGTACACCTCATTGGGCCACACCTAGAGACCTGACTTCTAAGAGGATATGGACAGAATGGACCAAATGCAGAGGAGGGTGACCAAGATGATCAGTGGCCTGGAGACCAAGCCCTACAAGGAAGGGCTGAGGAACCTGGGAATGCTCAGTCTGGAGAAGGGGAGGTTGAGGGGGGACATGATTCCTCTCTTGAAGTATTTGAAGGGCTGTCACTTTGAGGAAGGAAGGAAGCTGTTCCGGTGGGCAGCAGCGGACAGAACTCATAGTGATGGATTTGTGACAGAGTGTTGGACTGGATGGGCCTTTGGCCTGATCCAACGTTGGTGTCTCTTATGTTCTTATTAATTTTCCGGGCAGGAACGTACCAGCTGTATATTGAGATAAGTTCAGCAGTGGAATGTGTGGCCAAGGAGGTGGTGAGCTCTCCCCCACTGGTGGAAGCAGTGGCAGGACGAACACGTGCCAGGGATGGTTTAGGCTGATCCTGCACTGAGCAAGGGCTTCGACTAGATGGCCTGTATGGCCCCTTCCAACTGTATGATTCTACAATTCCCAGGAGGACTGGGTGTGAGAGAGGGGTGGTTGTTTTCCATTGGAAGCAATATGGCAGGTGAGAGGAGGGTGACAGAAGAGGGTGAATCTCCTTGAGAATGGCCTGAAGGAAACTGACCACCAAGAAAAGTCAGAGTGCCAAGCTAGAATTAGAGGCTAAACAGTGTCTGAAGCAGAAGAAGTTGTATTTGGCCTCTGTTTTATTTTGTAGAGAAAGCCTAATGTGATTGAGTATTAACTACTTTTACATAACTACCTGGTCATTTGAATTGAAAAATGGTGCACCCGAGGAGGGAATTGAGGCATTGGGGGGGGGATAGGGGCAGTCGCTCAGGGGCAGAGGATCTGCTGGGCATGCAGAAGGTCCCAGGTGCAAAGCTGCTGCCACTCTGAGCAGACAAGACTGACCTCGAGAGAGATCCTGAAGGCTGCCAGCTGGTCTGGAGAAAAATGTCCTTTCATAGAGGCGGAGAAATGAGCAGGGGAAGTTTTTCGTGGCATGGAGAGAACCTACCGTTACGTAAGCCTCTCTCAAAGGGACAGAGCCAGACTCATGTGGGTCAAATGTCTGAAAGGAAACAAATGGGAAATTATCCCAGTCAAGATGCCGGTTGGGAGGCCTGAGATCTTAAACACTTTCGTGAGTCCCACTTCGACAAGCTCTGAGAAACTGAAGTATCCAAGAGGGCTTTCCTTTGCAGGAAAAAGGGTTGTGTGCAGTCCTGAATCGATCATTAGGGGCTGTGGTCTATCCTACTGTGTACCTTGCTGAAACTACGATCCCACTTTGGAATTTTTGCATCACTTCATGTCTCATGTTAATACTGGCGCTTTGCTTAAGCTTATCTGGCCACCTGGATCCACCCCACGGTACCTTCCAGGCTAGACTGCTGCAATGCACTCTGCGTAGGTCTCCCCTCAAAATCAGCTCGGAGAGTCCAGTTGGTGCGAAATGCCTCAGCTATTACTGGGAGCGAGAAGGAACATGCAGATGTCTCCCAGGCTACGGTCACTCCATTGGTTGCCCAGCAGTTTCTGAGCTCCATTTCAAGGACTCGCTATCACAGACAAAACCATTCATGGGCCGGGCCCCTCATGTCTGTGGGACCACCTCTCCCTACGAGCCTGAGTGTGAGTGTGTTTGCATCTCAACACGCACGTATAAAGGAGAAACTTGGTTCATGCTTAACAAGGTACCAGTCAAAGCAGGCAGGCCTTGCTGAGCTGGGAATATTTCTAGCCAGTTTGATTCCCAAGGGTTTGCTGCTTCCATTGAGGTTTCGGGAGGGTGCGTGATTTTTAATGTGGAGACAAGTTCCTTCAAGGCCCGCTGGAGCTGCTACCAGACGCACCTCTGACTCCTGGCCTGGTGGTGGCAGCAGAGAGTCAGCCCCAGATGTACTGGGGAAATCTGGGATCAAGCTGAAGAAGTGGATTCCTCCATGAGATCCAGCCGCTTAAGACCTGGGATGGTTAAGTAGACTGCCGCTCCCAGTGGTATAAAAGGGGTGGCTTCAGGGCCTGTTTTCAAGCATTTTCAAAATCCGTAATAGACATAGCCTGATCAACTACTGATCAACTACTACTGTTAAGCTATACCAGTATTTTATTGAATCGTGGTTTTAAAGCGCCTTAGTGTAATGGGGGTGGCAAAAGGGCAGCCGTGGGGAGGCCGAAGCAAGGAGAATGCCCCCAAAGTGGGCAAGGCCTGCCAAAATGAGCATTTTCTTCCCCATACAGTAGGCAGAGGCGCTTTCCCAAATTAGGAAAACCCTGCAGCCCAATGGGATGGGGGGGCACAGAAGGCCCACAGTTTGGAGGTGAGGTCATGTGGATGCTCCAAAAACCCGTCTTTGTGGAAGGAGCCGCAGAGCAGCCAGATGCGAGTCCAGCCACGCCTCAGAGCCCAACCAGGAGCCTGGCCTCGAATCCGGCTGTGCTCCTGGACCCAGGCAGCTCCCCTCGGAAAGAGCCTCCATCCCAGATGTTTGGCCCGTGGAAAGTCACCCTTTGGGCGGCTGGTTTTTTGAAAGCAATCCCGCGGGGCCCTCCTGGCTGGCGATATGTTTGTTCTGGGAGCTTTTTTAAAATTTAGTTTTACAACATCTGCCCCTGCGGAAGAACGAAAAGAAGCTTTTTGAGACTGTAATAGGTTTTTTTGGGGGGTGATGGAGAATTCTGAAAAGTTTGGCATTTAATACGAACTACAAAGAAGCAACGTTTCTTACTCTGTTTGGGTGGTGTTATGTGTTGGGGTTGGAACATCCCAGGACTGTCTACCGGGGACTGGCTGAGCCTGGAGCTCTAAAACAGGGGTGGCCAAAGGGCAGCTTGGGAGCCACGTGTGGCTTTTCCACACAGTCTAATCTATAATGTGAAAAAAAAGCAAATCTGCTTATTTTCCAATAAAAACGTGTGCGTAACATTTGTCCATGTCTTGCAGCTCTCTTGAAGCTCAGATGCATGCAATCACTCAAAGTGCTTTTTAACATTTGCACTTGATTAACTGGCTAGACTTCCCACAATGATCTAGGCTTCTGTAACCTCTTGATTGGATACCATAACGTGTCTGACATGACACTGTCCATGAAATTCATTCAGAAACTGTAACTAGTATAAAGCACTGCTGCGGGTCAGTCTGAGTATTGTTGTACGCACAGTTTATGAAACACTTTATACTCTGCCACTGACTAACAGGTTTGACGGTGGGTGCACTTAGCACTTCCATGGTGCATATGTTAAGGGCCATTTATTATTCTAACATCATGAATGTATTCAGGTATTAACTTTGGTTCATTTGTGACTGTTGTTTGGATGCATGCTGGGAAGGTAAAATGCTGAAAGAACAAAATGTTAACTTGCTATTTTTGCTGAGGCTTATGGCCTTGGCAGGCAAGCTATAACTGTGCATGTCTCTGGCTAAACAAAGAACAATGGCACCTAGTAAACCATATCAGATATATAGATACTTTTAGAATTTTACAGTCGAAGAGAAAGAAACACTTATCTTTCAGCTAAAAGAAAAAATTTACTTGGGAAAGTTCAGCCTTAAAGGTTTTCCGCTAGTCAGAGTCCTGTTAGGTCAGAGTGCTGATGTTTAAT
>NW_015215769.1:0-5552 GCF_001447785.1 Gekko japonicus | reverse complement strand
CTCAAGCGAGGAAGCCACAAAGGCCCTCACCTTGCAAGACCTGAGCAAGGCTGTTCAGAATAGGACCTTTTGGAGGAGACCGATTCGTAGGGTCACCATAAGTCAAAAGCAACATGATGGCGCTGAACACACACACAGTCCCATCGCACCGTTTAACGGGTGTCTTAAGGCCATCTGATCAAACCGCTTTCTATGTTTTGTAATCCGCCTTAAGTCTCAGCAAGAAAGGCAGTCTATAAATGAAATGAAATAAAACCCCAATTCTTTTGGCTGTGAGCCTTACACCTAGCAAATCTAATGGACTCAAGGCAAAGTTACTTGGCAGACGTCGCACAGCTCTCCACGTACCTAAAGAGGAGATCAGCATTGGGCAGGAACTGTTCGATGGGGGCAGTGTGGAGGAGACGGAAACTCAGGACAGGGGGTGCCGAGGAACCGCTGAAGACTCGGACGATCCCCGCCGGGAAGGACATGGTGAGTTCGCCAGTGACCTTGACGAGACAGCTGGGAGGATCACAGAGCAACAGGTTTAGTTAATACGAGATGAGCTCTGCTGGATCAGGCCAAAGGTCCAGCTAATCTAGCGGCCAATGAGATGCCCCGGGAAGCACCCCCAGCGGCCGCACAGAGGTAAACAGATAGTACCCTCCCGTGTTCCCTCTAAGCTGAGTCAGTGTGAGCTGGCTCACAGTTTTTTAGCCTCTAGCGCACAGATTTTTGTCTTAGCTCAGGAAGGATGGCTGCAGCGCAAACTAATTTATGCAGTAGCCAAATCGCTCGCTCACAACTTTAATGCCGGTACCTGACAAAGGAGAAGTTTTGCTCACAAGACTCCACAGCTAAGAGGGAACATTGGTCCCCTCCCATGTAACTTGTACACAGCAGGTACACTGCCTCTAAGCATGGAGGCTCCCATTGAGCCACCACAGAAATAGCAATGTCTCGGTGAGTCTGCCCCAATCCCCGGGTTCTGTCATCGTGTCTCATGGCCCAAATCTCACAAATGAAATTGTTAAATTAATAGGCAATTCATCTCAGGAATAAGGTTTAACCCTCTTGGAAGCAACTTCCGGCCGGGTCAGTGACACACATTTTCCCCTCAGCCAATTCTGTTCTCTGAGGAAACGCCGTCATTGTGGCCAGCCCTAGCATGAAAACTTCATAAATCTTTTTTGGGGGGAGACCTCCTTTGTGCCTTAAAAGCAAAGAATAAAGGCTATCACTCTGCTCACGCATAAGTTACCTGTCCGAGTTTTGACCTTTGAAGTAAGCATGGATATATTCCGTGAAGGCCGTCGCCACAGGCAATGCATCCTGAGAACCCAGGACCACGGGAGAGGGACCACGGGAGATTCCTGCACATTAAAAAAAAAAGTGAGACATTTGAAGGGGGGAAAATAGCAGAAAGTTATGTCTGACATCTTTTAACAAAGGTTGAATAGGATACATAAAAAGCAGCTCAACTTAAAATGTTAAAATAAAATAAGGATCTCGAGACACCTCAAAGACAAGAAAGAAATTATTGTGGCAAAGGAGTTTGTGAGCCAGAGTGCACTGCTCTAGATGGATGAACTACTACACTCAGTTGGCAAACAGATACATACCCAAAGCTACATATTTCAGAAAGGGAGCGGTATTGCCACGAGGGGCCAGCAGCCCCAGTTTCCCAAACCACAGGTGTGTTATGTTACTTTGCAGAGCACAGCCGCAAACAGGGGCTTGGAACGGTGACCTCATTGCAAGAAGGTATCATTCCTCCTTACATGAATATGTACCCTATTCAGATCCACCCTGCTTGGGTGACTCATCCAACACAGGGGAGTGATCCACACCCATTTCGAAACAGACCTCTACTACTATAACTAGATCTTGTTTTCATCTGTGTCCTGCAGTGCACCGTCACGCTCCACGCCTACCTCATAGGGTTGCTGAGAGGGTGAAAGGGGGGGAAAGGGAGAGCCACCTCTTGCTGCCCTGAATTCCTTAAAGGGAGGGCAGGATGGAAATTTATGATTGTCAGAATAGGCTTCAATTTAACAATAGAGCCCTGACCTGGATAGTCCAGGCAAGCCCGATCTCGTCAGATCTCGGAAGCTGAGCAGGGTCGACTGTGGCAAGTACTAGGACGGGAGACCTCCTTGGAATACTAGCAGTCGGGAGGACAGGGGCAGGCTTTATTCAGCCACCTCTCTGGATATGCTCCAGGCCCCCTAAAGGGGTCAGTCACCAGAGGTCACCATGACTTCCAGGTACACACATACTCACATGCACACACATACACACGCACATATGAAAGATACAAAGCACAAACACACAAGCAATAGAGGACCACAGAGGACATTTATAGTCATTTATCTACAACTTTTGTGACGTTTGATATTACATTTTAAAAAAATGGAGCTGCACAGAGATATTTACAATGTTTATTTGCTGCCTTTTAATGATAGTTTTGCAATATTTCCAAGAGACTGGCTCCACCCCATGCGGCCAATGAGATGCCCTGAGAAGCCTAGAAACATGGCACACACGTGTGCCCACCAATGCTCCCTCTAAGCTGTGGAGTCTTGTGAGCAAAAATTCTACTTTGTGAGCTGCTGGCATTAAAGTTGTGAGCGAGCGATTTGGCTGTGGCTTAAATTAGTTGGCTCTGGAGCCCCTCCTTCCTGAGCGGAGACAAAAACCTGTGAGCCGGAGGCTAGAAATCTGTGAGCTAGCTCACACTAACTCAGTTTAGAGGGAACACTGGTGCCCACGCGCGCTCCACATTGGTTACGTACCAAGTCCCGGCTGCGTAGCCATGAAGAAGGCCCGTTCCGTCAGGCTGCCCGAGCTTGGGGGGGCTGACAAGGACCAGAGGGGTGACGGGCTCAGGGACCGAGGCTGAGGAAAGAGCAAAAGTGACATAGGAGTTATGGGGAGGCCTCTAAACACCCATCTCAGAGCAAGGGGGGAGGACACACAATGAGTAAATAGGAATACACACGTGTAATGTTTAAATCTTGACCTCCTTTCCCCCCATGTTCCCCAGAGAGCACTGAGGTCAGGGTCGCAAAACTGTCCGACTCTCCCTGGTCCGAAAGACGCCAGATTGGCCTTGACCAGGGCCAGGGCCTTCTCAGTGGCAGCTCCATACTGGTGGATTGACCTCCCGGAAGACATCAGGGCCCTGTGGGACCTTTTACAGTTCTGAACTGCTAACAACTGACCAGTTAAGGCCTTCATGTTCAGAGCAACAAGAACAGCTAATGATACCGGTATGGCCACAGTGTACCATCTAACGTAGCCTTGGAGATGCTACCGCTATCTACACGCCACAGTACTTTATTTACAAATTTGTTTGCTAGAATTTTAGATTATTGCTCTGTTGAAGCATCTATGTTTTATTGTATTTATTCTGTTGCATTTTAACTTGTTGTAAGCCGCCCTGAGCCTGCCCATGCGGGGAGAGCGGAATATAAATTGAAAATGTAAATAAATAAAATAAAACGGCTGCAATGAATTCTCAGAAAACGTGCTGGCCACAGCTGAACTACTAGAGCAGTATAGTGACATAATAGGCCTTGGGTGAGCTTGGTTCAGCTCCCCACTCTGCTGTGAAGCTTGCTGAGTAACCTTGGGCTAATTACACTCTCTCAGCCTAACAGGGATGTTGTGAGGAAAAAAATGGTGAAAGGGAGAGCCACGTGCACTACCACTCAAGCTCCTTGGAGAAACGATCGGTTAAAAAAATGTACTAGACTAGGGCTCCGCGGTGCTCACTGACATTGTTTCTGCTCCCCAAGTGTTTTTAGGAAGTGGGCAGGGCCAGGTAGGGCTTTTGCCCAGCAAGACTTCTGATTGGCTACTGGAGATTTGATTGGCTGTGTCTCTAGCAGAGTGGCGTTATTTGCCTTAGCAACAAGGAAAATCAGAATGAGTTTAGTATTTAATGCAAAGTAGAAGGAGTATAGGAGTATACTGATATTTTTTATCGTTTACATTACCATTTTATAGTCTGATGTATTATGTTATGGCCTATGGCTAAGACAGTAAACCTATACTTGTGTGACTTGTGTGTGACTGACTTGGAGATTTGATTGGCTGTGCAGGTTTTTAAAAACGTTGCTTGGGCGGCAGCTGCCACCACAGCACAAGGGTCTACACTGCATTACTGAAGTTAAGCTGTGGCAACCATTCTGTGGCTGGCTCTGCCTCCTGCGGCAGCCATTTTGTGGCAGCCATTTTGTTGTTGTACCCATCATGCCGTGTCAGAATTCCAAATGTGCCCAGAGGCTCAAAAAGGTTGGGGACTTCTGTACCAGACGGATGAATTTAAAATGCAAGCCAATGGACAGACTGGGGTAATCAAGAGTTGCAGCAAGGGGATGGGCCCTTATTCTCTCCCCTGACCTGAGCCCGCATCCTCTAAAACTCCACCAAACCACAGCAAATTCTCCCAAATCTCATTTGCTCCCTTTAGGCTTCCTCAGCTTAGAACCGTCCACAGCTACCACAAAACCACCACTCACCGTGTCACTGCCGACACAGGCGGCTGAAACTGCCGAAGGCCTTTTCACTCGGCATCGCCGGGGCGGGGCCATCACTGTGGCCAAACTGGGTGTGGCCGACGGAGGAAAGGATGCTACAAGTCAAACAAGAGGCAGTGGTTTAGAACCATGGCACCTGAAGAAGATCAGGTTTGCTTGAAGGATTGGAAAACAAAACCAACAAAACAAAACAGGAAGCTGGGCTCCCCTTTTGAGTTTCCCTGTAACTACGTCCCAACTGTGGCTCATGCTGTCTTTCAAGTCTGGAGCAGCAGGAGCTGAAATATGTATGTGCCACAGAGAGCAGCATTTCAGAAGAGGCATTCCCTCCTGCCTGAGAGATGAGGAGGAATGGCTCTTCTAAGATGGTGTCCACCTTCTATAGGGAAGGTCTTCTTGCCTTGTTTGAAAAACAGTGTCAGAAGAGGTGTTCCCTCCTAAGCATGAGAAAATGAGGAGTGCTTCTTCTAAGAAAGCAACGGCTACCTATGGAAGAGGCACTCCTGCTTCTCACATGGGAGGGGAGGAGACGTCCTTCTGAGATGGTCCCTGCTGCCTGTGGGTTTTTAAATACTTGGATTTTAAAAAGAGAGATAAAATCTGCTGCCCAGTCAATTGTTCACACTCTTTTAATCAATGTAACGCTTACTAGGCCGGTTCATCTATTTGACACCGCAATCCCTAATAGGACCTTTAGCCTCTCAGGACTTCTGGTGTGGAAAAGAATCTGAAAACCGAGATCTCCCAGTGTGGGAGGGGACCTCTGCCAAGGAGCAAGGGGGGTTCAGAAAAAGAATCTGGAAAGTGACACTATCAGCCTGAGCCAACTTAATGCGTTTTGTGTTTTAGATAAGTATTTCTAGCTCTGGATCGACTTGGTGGCTTTGAATGGGCAGAAAGGCAGGATATTCGCATTGTAAAGAAATAAAATAAGTGGCCTGAAAGGAGATGTGATAGCCGGGGGGGGGGCCTAGTTCCCTTGGGCCACCCACCTTCCCCCTGCACATACAGATCCCCCCTTTACCC
>NW_015215768.1:0-9904 GCF_001447785.1 Gekko japonicus | reverse complement strand
AGGGGTCCCCAACATGGTTCCTGTGGGGGCCATTGCAGACACCAAAACCATTCGTGGTGCCTGCCAAGCGTATTAAGGAAGTAGACAGGGCCAGGTGGAGCTATTTGTCACTGGAGATTTGATTGGCTGTGCAGGTTTTTTAAAAACATTGTTCTGGCGGCAGCTGTAACTACAGGAGAATTCAGGGTATGACCGAAGGTAGGCTGTGGTGGGGCGTCCTTTTTGTGTGGGGCTCCTTCTCCTGCAGCAGCCATATTTTGATTAGCTATTTTGTGGCTGTGCCCACTAGGCTGTGCCAGAATTCCAAAGGTGCTCACAGGCTCAAAGAGCTCGTGAACCCCTGATTTATACTGTGGGTCTGCATGCTGCTTATTCAGTCATAAGACTCAGTGGAGTGATGCTTATAACATTGTAGTTGTTACACAGGAAGGAGTAGAAATTCCAGTATCATGGTGAAACCATTAATTATCTTTGTTGCTGTGCCACAACTCTGACTGAGAGGTGTTGGAGAATTTGGTAAAAGTAGTTAGATATTCAGAGCTTGCGGCGGAACTTTGTTCACTGGAGAGGAGGCATATTCTTTCTTTGTAAAAATCTTTATCTCTAAAGGGAAGGGTACACGGGAAATCTACAAAACGACAAACACTTAAGACTACATCCTTACTGTTACAACAACAGTCTGACTGACCCCCCGGTAGGTAATGAAGATTCTTCTTTCTTCTTGACCCTAGAAGGAAATCACCTGAATACATTAACCAATGACTGTTAGTAAATAAATAAATAAATAAATAGGCTCCAGTTTCCTGGGCTTTCTCCCCATTGGCTTTGTGCCAGGTTACCTTCCAGGTCAGTCTAAACAATAGCACACAAGGTAAACACATTAACCATATAATGACTGAATTTAGACCTTGCAGCACATTTCCAACGAGGATCTAAAGATAAGGCACAGGCAAGGATCCTTTGGACATCCTAATGTGGGGCTCAACAAATGCCAGTTGCCACGGTGCTAAAAAAATTCCATTGCAGTGCATAATATTTGAGCAATTATTTTAGTGTAGTGTCTCTCAGCAATTCTCGGTAGAATTAGATCTCTTGTTTATCATATAACTTCAGAATGTGCTTTTTTTCGTATGTCATAAAATATATGAGACTAAAACAGTGGAGGAGGCATCGATTTTAAATGGATGGTCCCCCCCCCCCTTCTTTTTTCCTTGCAGGAAATCAGTGACAATGAAATATTAGAATTGGTACACAGTGCTCTTGGGAGAATGACCGTCATACGGCAGATCTTCCCTCTGACAAGGGAGAACAATCAAAGGTGCATGAGGAACAACCACCGGATATCTTCACTCCTCTGTGATCCACAGGAAGGTTATCTACAAATGCTGCAGGTCAGTTGACGGTCCTGAGCCCCCATCCCCTTGTAACCCCTTGGGAAAATGCCATGATGTTTGGCTTTGCTTGCTGAAGTTTTTTTTAGGATCACTAGAACAGGAAAATTGCCAACGGAAACACTTAAATCTCTGTGTGCTCCATTTGCCAAGTATGGTTCCTAGGTAACCCAATTATCTCACTTTTTCTTCCAGTTCCTGAATGCTTTTGGTCTGAGATTGTGGGTAGAAATTATCACCAGCTCCTGCTAACTCCCGTTTGAGAGTTACTTTGTGCAAATCAAACCCCACAAGTGCTTTCTGTTGTTCTGCCAGCTGTCTTTCGGCATGTTTAGACATGTCATAGGTACAAAATGATTTCCAAAGAGGGGAGATCGAACATGGAGATTCTTCAGGCAAGATGAGCTGAAACTGCTTACCTAGTAATATTTGGGGGCTCCCTGTTTCGATGAAAACTGCCTCTCATGGTTGTTTTTGACACTCATTGGAAACATAAGTGTATAGTCTGTATACTTTTCAATGTCCATTTGTTTCAGTGTGCCACGTCAATTTAGTGGTGTGTGAATTTTTGATAGCAACCCAGTGGGGACTAGAACTCTCTGAAGCCCGTCAGTTTCATAGGATTTGTACCCTTCATTCTGTGCTGTGGCCAATATCTGTTTTGTTTTTAATCAAACCAGACTTGACCGACAGTGATAGCCAAAGTTTTAAGTATTCTTTTCAAGTGTGTCTACAAAGAATACATCGGAAGCGTTTTCCCACTGCTGAGGGGGAAAGGAGAAACAGCTGTTTCCCTAATGGGTGTGTGTGAGAGAGAGAGATGTAAAAGACGAACTTTGGTTCAAGGGGTGTCCGAATTTTGAATGAGCAGAAACTGACTGCTTTGGGAAATGGTCTGTCCATTTCAGGGTAACTTTTGGGAAGTGGTGTTAGCTGACATTAGGTTACCTGGCATCTATACTAGGGCTGTTTCTGATGCTGTTAGGCCTACAGTACCCTGTTTCCCCGAAAATAAGACCTATCCGAAAAATAAGCCCTAGCAGGATTTCTATGCATTTGTGGTATAAGCCCTAGTGTGTCTTCCTGAGAAAAAATAAATATAAGACAGTGTCTTATTTTCGGGGAAACATGGTATATGACTAGCCAAGGTCATATCAGGTAGTTGCATGGCAGAAGTGAAGTTGGAACCTAAGACACCCCGTTTGTAGTTCAGTCCTCTGATAACCAGTAAACAATTCCAAGTGTCATATAAATGACACCTATGTTTATTCCAGATTGTTGAGAAAATCCCAGACCAGTAATTGCCTAAACCTTTTGAGCACCAGGGCAGGTCTAAATCTGTAAGCCAAGGCTCCCACATCCACCCATGACTGTATATCACCATCCCTCAAGGCCGTTACCCCTAATATGAAAGATAACATAAAAACATAAGAGACGCCAATGTTGGATCAGGCCAAAGGTCCATCCAGTCCAACACTCTGTGTCACACAGTGGCCAGAAATACCAGGTGTCATCAGGAGGTCCACCAGTGGGGCCAGGACATTAGAAGCCCTCCCACTGTTGACCCCCCCCCCCAAGCACCAAGAAGACAGAGCATTACTTGCCCCAGAGTCCCTATCTATACCTTGTGGCTAATAGCCACTGATGGACCTCTGCTCCATATGCTTATCTAATTCCCTTTTGAAGCCGTCCATGCTCGTAGCCGCCACCACTTCCTGTGGCAGTGAATTCCAAGTGTTAATGACTCTTTGGGTGAAGAAGTACTTCCTTTTATCCGTTCTAACCCGACCGCTCAGCAGTTTCATGGAGTGCCCACGAGTTCTTGTATTATGAGAAAGGGAGAAAAGTACCTCTTTCTCTACCTGCTCTTTCCCATGCATAATCTTATAAACCTCAATCATGTCACCCCTCAGTCGTCGTTTCTCCAAGCTAAAGAGCCCCAAGCGCCTTAACCTTTCCTCATAGGGAAAGTGTTCCAACCCTTTTATCATTTGAGTTGCCCTTTTCTGTACTTTTTCCAAAGCTATAATATCCTTTTTAAGGTGTGGTGACCAGATGATTTTCAGAACTTTTGCAAAAGAACTATGATCAGATTCGTGACCCTAGAAAACGAAAGGGGCCAATAGTCTCATCCCTTGAAGCGCCTCCTCCCGGTGTTCTGCTATTCATTATTATATTCTCATGGCAAGCTGGAGAATTATCCTGCAAAATGACTTAGGTTTAGGGTTATAATATACATATCTAATTTCTACACACCAAATATTTCCACAGTAGATAAACCTTGTAAGGATTCTTGCACTGTAAATTTCATGACGAGATCGGATTGTTTTACCTTGCACCGAGTGACTTCTGGAATTATCTCTTATAAAATATGCATTGCAGAATGGTTGCTGGTCAACTGTTTTGTTTTTTCCTCTGCTGGATTAGAAATGGATTTTGTCTCAGAATGTGCTGTAGTCATTTCATGAGTAATTATATAATAAATAATGTCTGGCCAACTTTCATACTAGCTATGTCTGGCTATCTATTTTGAAATGGGTTTATGGAGCAAACATATTTCTGCCAACTACTTATGGTGATACTCCCGAGAGCAAATTAATGCAAGAAAAAATATGCTTGAGTCACAGTTTATTCACTTCAACCTGGTAGGATTAGCAAAAGTCTGTTTGGAATTACTTAGTTATGAATATCTTCATGAATGGTGCACAAAGGCTTTCTTTACAGGTGACAAACATGTAAAGTCCAGGCTGACAAACCTTGTAAAGCTGTATGTACAGCTCAGGTGGTCCCGTGTGAGCCTCCGAAATCATAGTTTCTTTGAGTAGGTCAGGTCCATCTTATTTAGGCTTGCCAAGTCCCCCCAGGGGGCGGGGAAACCCCCGCCCCAGAGGCCCGTTCCCCGCTGGCAGCATATCAGACCCCGGGGGGAACCCCACCCCGATGTGCACATCACCCGGAAGTGATGCGACCATGTCGGGCATGCTGGGGGCGGGGCCACAGTCATCCGAGGGAAAACTCTATGGTTTTCCCTCGGATGGTCGTGGCCCCGCCCCCAGTGTGCCTGGCGTCGTCACGTCACTTCCGGGAGTCCCCTGCTGCAGATCTAAAAACACTTGGCAATCCTAACCTTATTCCACCGACACTCTTGCCAGCATTGGGTTCTAACCTTAATTCTTAGAAAGCAGAACAGTTTTTTGGCTTCTGTGTGATGAAATGTCCTTTCCCCCTTGAGTTCCCCAAATGGGAGGATTTTGGGGGAAGGGCTTTATACCCTAACGAGAAGGGGCTCTGCAGCCTAATTTTTTGTAGGGTCACTTCACTCTGGAGTATCAAACAGGAAGGCCCAGCAAAGTCTAGGGCTGCCATAAGCCACCAGTCTAGGGAGATCTCCCATTCCCAGCAGGCCTTGCCTGACGACATTCCAATGGTTTGCTGGAGAAAGATTTTTTTAAATAAATAAATAAATAAATATCTTCGTCAGTATTGTGACGTCTCTTCCTGTTTCCCCCCGGAAGTGACATCACACCTCTCTTAAGATTCACCAATTTTTGTGTGATTCTACCGTGGAGTTTCTGATGATTTCTAGAGGGATGTAGGAGTGCCAGGATCCACCTAGTCACCGGTGGGGAGCTTTGGGGAGATGTTCCTGGAGGGGCAGGGGATTTTCCCGATGTGGTGACGTCACCACATTTGGGACTCAGCCCCTTGGAAGGTGCCGGCGGCACCCAGTTGCAAAAACCATTTAAAGCGAATTCAATAGGTTTTGCAAGGAGGTGCCATGCAAGCCTGGACTCACTGCTTGGAGTTCAGGTGCGGGCAGCCCCCACTTGAATTTTTTTTTTAAAGGGAACCTTTCCTTCAAATGGTTTTAGCAAGTGGGGCTGGGCGCCCCACATGCCTGAACTCCAAGTGGAGAATTTGCTGCTTGGAATTCAGGCGTGGGCAGCCCACTTACAAAAAGAAAATGAAAGAGAACCTTCCCTGTAATTGTTTTTTGCAAGCGGAGGCTGCCTGTGCCTGAATTCCAAGCCGCTTGGAGATCAGGTGTGTGGCCAGCGGCTGCCCCCTCCAGCTGATCGGCAGGCCACGTGCTCCCACCATTCAGCTCCCACCATTCAGTTGCTGCCAGTGGTCACTGTTGGGGGTTGGGCTTCCCCGCCACCCAGCTGACCAGTGGTGGGCAGGAAGCTGCTAAATTGGGGGATCCCCTCCCCTCCCCTGGGGACTGGCAAGCCTAGAGGCATGACATCACTTCTGGGTTTTCCAGCTCCCCGGGTACAAGCTCTCCCTCCTCGTGGAGGACAGATCTGCACGTTCCCCCCCCCCAATAGCTAGCAATCCAAAACAGTCCAGTGGCACCTTTAAGACCAAGTTTTATTCAGGTACAAGCCCTCCCTCCTCTGCGAATCCAGATCTGCACGTTCCCCCCCCCAATAGCTAGCCATCCAAAACAGTCCAGTGGCACCTTTAAGACCAAGTTTTATTCAGGTACAAGCTCTCCCTCCTCTGCGAAGCCAGATCTGGATGTCCTCCCCCCCAATAGCTAGCAATCCAAAACAGTCCAGTGGAGCCTGAGTGTTGCCTTCTGGGTTGCCTTCTGACACACTTCCAGTGATGTCAGGGGGTGTGGCATATGCAAATAAGTTATGCTAATCAGTTATGCTAATGAGCTCCTGCATTTTTGGTGTAGTTTGGTGTAGTGAGAGCCAGTTTGGTGTAGTGATTAAGTGTGCGGACTCTAATCTGGGAGAACCGGGTTTGATTCCCCACTCCCCCACTTGCACCTGCTGATGTGACCTTGGGTCAGTCACAAGCTCTGGCACAGCTGTCCTTGAAAAAGAGCCATTTCTGTCAGAGCTCTCTCAGCCCCACCGACCTCACAGGGTGTCTGTTGTGGGGAGGGAAAGGGAAAGGAGTTTGTAAGCCGCTCTGAGACTCCCTTGGGTAGTGAAGGGTGGGGTATAAATCCAATCTCTTCTCTTTGTGGATTTCAACTAATGGCACTGTTTCCTAAATTGTCTGGGATGTTCTGTCACCTGAAGTACCTTCATGGAGCTCCCGGCCCCTTTGCTAGCCTTCATATCCTGAACTTCTGTCTCAAAACTGCTAGTTGGCTTTTTCTGTGTACATTCATAGTTTATTAATTCCTATGTTAGTTTCTGCATTGGTGTCACTATCATTTCCATTTTGTAGATTAAAGAAATTGAAATTAGAGTTTTAACTAAGGTTACCCACACAAGGCCAATTTGGGGTTTAAAGATTCTAATGTCCAAGTCCTATCCTTCACCCAATCGAAACATGTTGCTTTTCTTTTTGCACACATTTTTGATAAAGTGATGGCAGGATTTATAATGGTTCTATTATGACAGTACCCATGGTTTTGCTGCTAACTATGCACATGGGGATTCATTTTTTTCCAGGTGATAGATGTTGGGACAAAAATGATGGATTTAATTAAATAGTACCATTAAAAGGGAACAGGGGGAAATTGATTGCGTTTAGGAGGAGGAGGCTGGAACACAAACGGCATTGATTACTGCTTGGCATGCCTGTGATTGGTCAGGTTGGTAAACTGTGTGCGTGGATGTTTAAAAATCCCATGTGTCTGTAGGAGACCATTAGAGTTAGTTGGGCAAAGGGAGAGTTGAAGAGAAGACCCAAGAAGGCTTGGTTAAGACAGCAACCAAGGTACTTCAAGTATCTGAAGGGCTGTCATAAATACCATGGCACAAACTAGAAGTCAGAAAATGGTCAAACAATTGGGATCCAAAAAAGTCCAAAGAGATCAGAATGTCAGAAATCAGGCAGAGTTCAAAAAATCAGGCAGTCACACAAAAAATCAGAAGTCACACAAAGTCAGGCAGAAGTCATAGGGGGATTCTGCATATAAAAACCTCGTTTCGGCACACTTCATCAGGGGAATTAATCTCAGTGCATCAGTTAAATAATCACTGTTACATAAGTCAGAGTCATTAAAGAAGGCAGTTGTTCCAAAACATCCTCAGTTATATGTATTGTTATCTGGGCACCACTCAAAGAGTAATACAGAATACTATTAGTCTTTGAGTTTCACTGACGAAGTGTGCCAAAAGGAGGCTTTTATATCTGGAATCCACGTGTGACTTCTGCCTGATTTTTTGACTTCTGCCTATTTTTTTGTTTTGTTTTTAACCTCTCCCTGATTTCTGACGTTCTGATCCCTTTGAACTGATTCTTTGGACTTTTTAAAATAGTTTTGATTTATTTATTTTGATTTAAATCCCGCCTTGTCTGCACAGCTGTTTGACCATTCTCTGACTCACAGTTTTTGCTATGGTATTTATATCCCTTGTATATATGATCATGTTATGTTGCTTTTCTTTATTGGATTATATATTTTCATTACCTTTATCGACATATACATTCCCAGTTATATTTTTGCATTTTATGACGGTGCATTTGTTATTTTCGTGTTTTCATACACACTGTAAGCCTTCTTCTGTATTCTCACAGTCCTCGTGCATGGAGGCTGCTGGGGCTCATCTGGCTTCAAGCCAGGAGCGGTGTGGGGGGAAGCTATGGGGCAACGGGTGCAGGTGTCACTGCTGTTTCCTCGCAGGTCCTCACTGCTGTCCCCTGGGTCTGCTGTCTTGACTGAACTCCAGAGGTGCTGGCACAAAAGGTGACCGGTACCTCTTAGAGCCACACCACTGACACCTCTTTCCACTGTCCCCGACTGAGCTTCAAAGGCCAGCCTGTAGTTAGCTGACGGCGTCATGGGAGCAGTGTTCCCCCTAAGCTGAGTTAGTGTGAGCCAGCTCACAGTTTTTCCGCCTCCGACTCACACATTTGTGTCTTAGCTCAGGAAGGGATGGCTCCAGAGCGAACTAATTTATGCAGCGGCCAAATGGCTCCCTCATGTTGATGCCAGTAGCTCACAAAGTAGAATTTTTGCTCACAGGACTCCACAGCTTAGAGGGAGCATGGCATGGGAGGAGTCTGAAAAATATTGTGGGGCGCTCAGAGAAGTACCTTGAGCGACCCCACAAAGATAGTTTCAGGTGGGTAGCAGGGCTTTTTTTGTAGAAAAAGCCCAGCAGGAACTCATTAGCATAACAGGCCACACCCAACAGCTGAAACTCATTAGCATATTAGGCCACACCCTGTCACCACAGCTTGCCCGGGCAAACCGGCCCTTGGATAGGCCGGGGAAGGCATGGGGAGCTATTTGAATGCCTCCCCCAATCCTTCCAGCCCCCCCGGCCCACCTGCCTCAGAGTCGCGGGGGGGTGTCACTCTCCAGGCCCTCCCCTCTGTAGCCACGCATGCAGAGGTTTTGGCTGTAGTGGGCGTGGCCAACTCTGAAGCCAGCCGGAGCTCCATTCCTGTGCGTTCCTGCCCAAAAATAGCCCTGATAATAACTAGTAATATTCCCAGTTAGTAGCAATTATCACAGCTTCAATAGTAGGGGTATTTCAAATGAGATTTGTCATAGTGATCACTTGTTTGAAGTAGTCAGTTGGGAAATGTGTCCTCTTTTTTTTTCCTTTTCAAAATATGGTAATCCTAACATTAATTTACTGTTCTATCAAGGAGCTAAACTATGTGAGCCCAGATTTTCTGAATGTGACCCCCTCTCTAGTGTTAGGTTTGATGTGTGATGCAGATTTATTCATTTCTGCCTGTGACAATATATTTAACTAGCTAAGGTGCAGTTTTTCCTGTTGTTACCGAAAAATAATTTCACAGCTCTATGCTCAGTAGTTCCACCTTTTTATATTACCGAAAAATAATTTCACAGCTCTATGCTCTGTAGTTCCACCTTTTTATATGTCTCTGTGTGTATAGGGACTCATTTACTTGAACTCGGTTCACTCTTCAGGTTTATTTATTTGTTTGCTTATTGCAGCAATTTGGATCCCACTTTTTGGAATGAAATAACCCCAAAAGTACTTTAAGGCGGAAGAAAATCTCAGTTGCCAAATGCAGTATGCACACGCATCTAAATAATCGGTGGTATAAAACAACAAACTAGTAATTAGAAGGCAAAACCCAAAAACAAGATAGCATAAAAATATCCTACCTGTCCTGAAAACTGCAGAATAATAGACAAAGCCAGCCCAACAACCATAACATCACCAACGTTGTCAGGAACCTAAAATGAATTACAACACAAAGGTCTTGACCATACTTCTAAAGGTTCGAAATGATACACACCTCATGGAGTGGGAATCCCATATTTTTTGTGCTGCTACTGAAAGATTCTGCCATATAGGTCTACTTGCCAGTACATCACAGTGGTGGTCCATAAAACCTGGTCGCACCAGATATATGGACTCAAAATAATGGGTTTAAATTAAGGTTAGGAAGTTACCAGCTGGATATTAGGAGATATTTTTTTACAGCAAGAGTTGTGCAACAGTGGAATCAGCTGCCTAGGGAGGTGGTGAGCTCCCCTTACTGGCAGTCTTTAAGCAGCATCTGGACCAACAGTTGTCAGGGATGCTCTAGGGCTCATCCTGCATTGAGCAGGG
>NW_015215767.1:0-6684 GCF_001447785.1 Gekko japonicus | reverse complement strand
ATACCCCCAGATCGATTCTCCATTATACCTACCTGGTTTTTGCATTCAGACAGAAAGCACTGCAGGTGAGGAATCAAAGTCCTGGGAAAGGCTCCATTCCACTGTATGTACATATGAGAATGGACCTTTTATCCAAATCCTCCCTTTAGGTGTAACACTCAACCTTTAACTGAGCTGTTAATAAGGCACTCATGCTAACACCAAGCCTTTTCTGTGTTCCTCAGAAATTAGTATTACAATTATTACTTGATGTACATTTAGGGGAAACTCCCGTATAATTGATGGCCCTATCTGAAGCAGAGTTAGAAAACGTTTTGCCACTTGGCACCAGCCCAACTCCTCACATTTCATGTATTTTTATTTTAAAATGTGTTCATCTTAGTGTGATCGACTATTATTACTGGTCTCATTTAATTAGTAGTCTCCTAATTGTGAATGCACATCCTTAGCACCCTTGTTTGGAAATCACAGAGAATTGAATGCAATTAACCACAATTACTTTAAGCTTGCATCATTCTAATCCAATTACTTAACACATTTAGTCGTTTAAAGCCAAATCCTGGGAGGAGGTAAATGCCTGCAACTTCCACTGAATACCCTTAACTCCTGTTAATATCAACAATTCATACAGTGTGTTCAGTGGCAATAAGAAAGCTCACCCTCCTAATCTGGGTCCCTGAGGGTAAATGGGTTCTGATTCCATTTATAACCTAATCTTATTCAAACCTTGGTACTATCAGCGAATAACATGTCTCTGACTAAAGCAGGTCTCAATGATTAAAGTTGGGTAAACATGCATGGCCAACAGTCATTCCAGGTGTGATTGTCAGCATTGACTCAAGCACACCTAACCAGTATGGAATATATCTCCATTTTCAGGTATGCACAAAATGCATCTCACTTGCTAGAGTTTGGGGTTGGATCCAACAAGCTTTTCTGCTGGTAAAAAGGGGAGGACCGCCCCCCAAAGGTTGAAGCTTGTAAGACCTGCATGAATAAAAGCCAGCTGAGATAGGATCTATTATAAGGATGGAGATTGAATGAGTGAGTGAAAAAGCCAGCTAGATCCAACCCTCTGTCAAGGTGCTGATATTCACTAGGTTTTAGAAACTAACTATAACATATATCACATTTTAAAAAATCACACATATTTGAAATCTAGATATTGTGTATAGCAGTAATTGACAAATGCAGGCTACCTGCATCAGAGATTCTGTATGCAGGCCATTTTAGCCTGTTCTACATATATGGAAAGCAATTGCTAAATCAAGGTACAAACCATATATACTTCCTGGGACACATTCATTTTATCAACTTAAGACTCAAGTCTGTAACCAGTCTCCAGCTATTGGCTGGACTGTAGTGATGTCATGGAAGGCTGGTGAGGGAGGCAGAGGAAAGGCAGTGACAGGTTATAATGTCATGGACTGAACATATGCAGTTCCTTCACATGGAATCAGACCTTTTCTTCACTGTCCCAAGTTGGAGGCATAGAAAGGTCTTTTCCAACACCTGCTGCCTGAGATCCTTCAATGGGAGATACCAGGGATTAAACATGAAATCTCCTTCAGGCAGAGCATGTGCTGTATCCCCGAGCCATGGCATCTATTTGCTTGAAGGAGGGATGAGAAAATACACAGGTAATCACAAGAGGGAAACAGAGGGCACAAAGAAAGAGTGAAATAAGAGGAGGGGATGAAAAGAGGAGGAGAAGACAGCTTATACAGAAGAACTTGCCAGAGAACTGTTCTCTAAATATTCCAGATCTATTGTCCCCCAAAATGAAAACCTTTTATAAAGGTAATGAACTGCAAATGCATATTTCCCCCTTTTTAATTTACATGTTGATGTCATGTATACTTTCAGCAATATTGTTCATCTCCTAAACCGCTGGGGGGGGGGGAATCTTTCTCACTTCTCCTTTCCCATTTTGTGCCAACTCATGTAGGCAAAGAATTAAGATCTATCTCGTGGTGAAGGCACAAATGCATGTCTTCAAAGGAGACATGCTGCTGATCTAAGTCGGGGAAACAGACTAATAGAAGTGATCCATTTCCCTGCAGAAGCCATTATAGAAACCTGAGTTAACAAAGAACCATGGAAGACATAAGCAAGTGTGTAGTTCTTGTAGTTGATCATTCACCATGCATACAGTTGGCTTGGCAATAGCTCTCTCTCTCGCCCTGGTTTTACTCCTGTGTAAATTGATTGATTTCAGCCAGACCCCATCTGCAATATTCACTCTGGATTTACACCTTAGAGAGCAGGAAATACGACCTGCTGACTCCTGTATATTTGCCCTGTGTATTACCAGAGTCTCTCTGCTGAAAGCTTCTATTTTCTACTACTCTATAGCTTGACTTATAATACCCGGTTTGCATATAAACCTGACACCTCCACCATGTGGCAACTGGTTAGTTGCTTCTTTTCTTCACAGTCAATATAATCCCCATAGACCTAATTAAATCACTTCACACTGCTGAATCTATAGTTTAGAGTATCATCGCAAGTTTTAGAGCGGAGGAATTTCTTATCAGATGTCTTTGGAGCACTATCTGCTGGGCACCCTTTGCATGTGTAATGTGGATGCATTTGCCAGCCATCCCACCCATCTTTCTTCCTGCTGTTCCGATCATCATGTGGTGACAGGACCTGACTGAGAATAGGACAGTTTCCGCATGGCAAACAGTGCAACTCAAAACAGAGTTAGACCCTTCTAAGCTTTCTGCTTCGGTGGAAATAGAATGGACTAACTGTGCTTAGGGTGGCCCTGTAAAGCACAACAGGTATCTGTGGTAATGCAGATCAGAATGGTAATAACCTCCCATGCACAAGAATGGTGTAATGTAATGCAGAATCATACCCTCATCAGCATGAAGAGAGACCTATCTGAAGATGGTATGGAGAAAACAGAGAACTAAAGTTTAGACTTGTCACCCAGTATGTTTATTTATTTATGGGATTTTTATGCCACCCTCCCCCTAAGCCAGGCTCAGGGTGGGTTACAAGGTACCAAAAAAAGCATATAAAACAGTTCCATGTAAATTTCAGTTAAAACCTAAAAACCAAGTAAATGGCATTATGGCGACATGGTAATACACAAACCTCAGGGATATACTGTGTATTAGGGATGGGCGCGAACCAAGGAACGAAGCACGATTCAAGCACAAACCAGGCCAGTTTGTGGTTTGTTTTGAACCAGTACATTTGGTCACATTGTTCCCGAATCAAAAAACGAACCACCATTTTTTTCTGTGGAGGTCCATTTGATTCCTTAGAGCAGTTTGTTCTCCAGGCAGCCTAGTGCCGATTCAGTCAATTCCTAGGCAACACTGGGGGTGGACTTGTGGAGAGCCCTAGAAACACCCATAGCAGTTGTCCATAGCTTGATTGACAGCCTCTCTCCCACCCTTTATCTCAGTGTCTCTCTCTTCCTCCCTCCCACCTTCTTTCAGCCTTTCTCTCTCTGTTTCTCCCTCCTCCCTGCTCTTACAGTCTTTCTCCCCCCTCCCTCACTCAACCTACCCCACTCACATGGCAGGCCAGCTACTTGCCAGCCAACCTGCCCAGCTGCAACCTCCAGACAGACCATGCTGGAAGCAGAACACAGTGGATGCTGTGCCCCCTCTTGCCCACCTGGCTAAAGTCATGGTGGCTTCAGGCATGGTCTTCCTCCTCTGGTCCATCTGTTTCTGGCTCCTGCGCCTCCCCCACCAATCTGAAGCAGAACTATCTGGGAAAGGCAGTGATGGCAGCATCTCCTGCTCCTCCTCCCATTATCCACTTGAACTGGAAAGATGATGGTGCCTCTGCGAGCACCTCAGCTGTGTCCTGGCACATGGGTTTGGCTAGCTCCTTCTCAAGCATGCCATGGTAAGTGAACATTGCCTACAGAAGCACAGACAACATTCCTTGACGGGGGGGGGGGGATTGCAACCCCCCTCCCTTTTCCACTTTTCAGATTTTTCTGAAAATCTTTGTTTGCTGGAAAAAATCTCCCTAGTAGGTACATGGCACTGATCTGAGGGATTAACTATTCACCGAAGGGATTGTGCTAATTATTAGATGTATAGACATTGAAGGTCAAAGAAGATGGGGACGGCAAAGGATGAGATGGTTAAACAGTGTCATAGATGCAATGAACATGAAATCGAGCAAACTTCAGAGGACGGTGGAAGACAGGAAGGCCTGGCGTGATCTGGTCCATGGGGTCGCGAAGAGTCGGACTCGACCGTGCGACTGAACAACAACAAAAGACATAGATAAGAATTGTTTCATAAATTAAAAATGCCTAGTCTCCAGTAATAACGGGAAAGACTGCAGATGCAGAAAGCAAGATTATACTAAAAGGTGGACCTATCAATTGAGCGACGGATGCCCGTTCCCAGAACTCCACCATGCTTTCCCGACAATCTGTTGCATTTGAGTTGAGACATAGCACCAAGCTCTAGCCATGGGGCATGCATAAAGGGGTAGAGCAGAACCACCCTAGAAGGGTTGCCAAGTGCACCTTTACTTTCCTCCAAACAGCAAATTCACTTATAAATATTGATTAAAACATGTATACCTGCAGTGGCTACTGGAGCAGGACCTCAAGGCCTGAGTGGCATCAGGAAACTTCAGTGAGCCTGACCAGAAGACAATATGGCTGGACCTTCGAGGGTGAGGGGATGCCATTGGGGGGACAGAACCTGCATTGGCGAGCCACACATTTAAAAGGAGATGGTGACCCGATGAAGGGGGAGGGGACAGATGACAACCACAGGTGCCTGGGATGCTGCTTGTGGCTGGAGGAGCAGAAGAACAGCTGGGAATGGCAAAGTAGCCCTCGGCTGCAGGCTGTGGGAGAAGTGACAGCTGCAGGAATAGTTTCAGGAAGGACAAGAGGAAACTGCACTAGCTATCAAGGGTGAGGAAGGTCAGCAAGAGAAGGCAAAGCAGGAACAGGAGAGGATGTGGGAACTGAGGTTTAAGAGGTTGCTTATGTGAGGGGGCCCTGGGAGGGGAGCACAGCACCCTGGGAAGGCCAAGAAGAACACCCTGGGGAGTGGATCCCAGGTTTAAAGAGGCAGCTCCTGGTCTGAGGCCACAACCCATCTGTCACACCTGCCTTTCCTCCTGGTTTCAGGCAGCTGTTTTCTCCCAGGGGGGGAAGCAATGTGTTTCATTGGGGGGTGGTAATAGTATGAGGAGGGAAAACTCTTTCCTTCATTTCATGATCCTAGGAGGCTCAGTTGTCATTGAAAAGAATTGCCAGATGGCACAATGGATCATAACTGGGAGTACAAAATATTTTTTCCATTTTTAAATTTTTTTTAAGACATAACAAACATACATGGATGAAATTTCTTTTCAATTCGTCTCTTTAACAAACGCATGCCTAATTTATCATACATCTATGTATTTCATCTTGTATCATTAAAATATCACTTGCGAATATATCAAGTTTATATTTTGTATGCCCTTAACAAGTTTTAAATGTCTATATTGTTTACTTAGTGTAGTCTGCAAAACCAGTTCTAAAATCTTGACCATGTATTTTCAAATGTCGTTTCTGGTTGTCCTTTCAAAATTAAAGTTAGCTTGTCCATTTCCGCTGTTTCCCAAAAAACTGGGAGTACAAAATATGTATACTGTGCGTGCAACACCCTATCAGCCATAATGATGTGCTCTTAAATAGTTACAAATATCAGGGAAATGAATGGATGGCCTCCTTAACTTCAAGTGAAATTGACATACTATGGAGATTCCAGTGTAGTGGATGATCTACTTGCGAATGAAGTAGGGTTGAGTTTGATGGAAACTCTAAGCATTTGCTCCTTATGTTCTTAACAACAGTATCGAAAAGTATTCTCCACACATAGAGGTGCTTTCCCTCATTAGTTCAATGCCAGCGATTCTTATTAATCTCCTCTTTTTCAACCCCTGCCCTATTTGCAAAACACATTCATCTTCTCTCCTTTCCTCATTAACCTCTACCAACCACCGAGAACCTCTACCAACCACTGAGAAACACAGACATAATGTTACGCTTACATTTTCCCTCCTCATCGCCTGATTTCCATATCACCTTTGCAGACAGTCCTAACTGCAGAAGAGTCTGCAGGCTCACCTTTTACTAACAAGAGATCATGACTTGCATTTAAGTAGCATCCTCTTGCTTGTAAATTTGCCGGCTAGACCTTCCCTCCGCCGGTAAAAACTCAGCAATATTGGAACCAGAAGCAATCAACCAAAACAAATGGTATTAAAACACCTCCGAAGACAGCTGTTGCGTTAAGGAAAATGCATCAGCAAGATCAGTAGAGAGAATTATGTTAGGTTTATGTAATGTAAGGAAGCAAAATACTCCAAGGTTAATTGAACATGCCTCAGTGGGCCATGTCTACCTTAGTATTCTCCTGCCATTGTGCTCAGTTCATTTTCAGCATCTTGCCTGTGAATGAAGCTTCATTTTTCTCGAGGGATTTCATTCAGTTTATTTATGCGTCCAAAATATTGATGTTGAAATGCCTCAAAAGTTTACTCTTTCAAAATGGGGGGAGGGGAATCTATGTATGGGCCTCTCTGTCTGCTATGGACAGTGAATAGCAAAGGCATAAGAGAAATCACAGAGTAAAGGGAAAAAAAGAAAGTCTAGGTAAAGAGTCCTCAAATTTGGTGAACTTATGGGCACTTTTGGAA
>NW_015215766.1:0-8491 GCF_001447785.1 Gekko japonicus | reverse complement strand
ACAGAATACCATGGCAGCTCGCTGACACCTAGCTTTCCAAACAAGCCCGTGACAAAAGCAGGCAGGGCTCTGAGGGGAGTCTGGGGGGCACACACCTTTTGATTCTGGGCTTCCTTTCTTGTCCTGCCGCCCCCCCACCTTCTCTCACACGCACACATGCCCACACACACGTCAACCCGCCTCCCCGACAGCGCCAGCTGGAGCAGACCATCAAGGGCTGCTGAGCCGGGCTGTGGAGGAGAAGGAGGGCACCGACGGCCTCCCCCGCCCCGCCCTGCCCCGCACACACACACATGGAGAATGGCGGGGGCACCTCTGCAGGCCTTTCCCTGCCCATCCGCCTCGGCGGGCGAGTAAAGAAAGGGAGGGGGAACTCTGGAGGGCTTTCTCTGCCCATCTGTCTTTGCGGGCGAGCAGAGAAAGGCAGGGGCAGCAGCTCCGGAGGAAGCCGGGGATGGGGCAGGAGACCAGGTCGCTGCGCCTCCACGCAGCCCTAAAAAACTGGGGATGGGGCAAGAGGCAGGCAGTTTACCTTTCTTCTTCTGGCTCCTCGTGCTGACTGAGGGCTGCAGGGGGCGGGGCTTGGTCATGTGCCCGCCCCCTGGGTGCCTCACTCCCAGAGCGCCGTACCGGCAAGCTCTGGCCCCAACCAAGGCCTGGTTCCAGTACGTCCTGCGCCACCAGCTTATCCAGTTCCGCATCAATCTTGGGCCGAAGGAAAATGGGGGCCCCATACGAAACCATCTCCGAATGGGGGCTACTTTGGGGTCTAGCTGTAGGGAGACCGGGGGCCCTTTATAACACCCCAGTGCCCCATCGAAAACAGCTGGGAATTCCCGGAAAATCTCCCCGAAATCCCTCAGCGAGCATTTATCTATCCCCCCAACTGTTATGCCCAACGGCTTGAACCATGAGTGGCCCAGGAGACTAACCAAGTTACCCTCCACCACCACTAAATTCAAGTTCCCCACAAAGCCCTTATACTGCACCCGGAAAGTCCCCTCGCCCCGAATCGGAACCGGGTTCCGCTGGAAGTCCACCAAGTTCAGGGACGCAGGCTGCAGGCGGGGCTTGCCATTCAGGCACAGTCTCTTCATCGTGTCCACAGATATTATGGACGTCGCCAACCCCGAGTCTACTTCCATCGAGCAGGGGGCCCCCTGGATCCGGACTTCGACCTGGAACCTTGGGGAGGGAGAGGACCCTGGAATCTGCAGTACCTGAAGGGGCTTCTACATCAGGTGGTAGAGGTCACTGCCATCCGCGGTCTCATGGCGAGGCGGCTGTTTGGCATGGTTGCTGGTGCCCTTCAACCAGCAGACATGGGCGATGTGTCCCTGCTTGCCGCACGTGTGGCACTTGGCATCCTGGAACCTGCAGGCCTTTCTCTCATGGTTGTCTCCGCAGCTGGCGCACACGGCGTTGCTGGGGCTCTTTTCCGAGGGCCGGCTAGCGGCAGACCTGCGGCGGAATTGTTGTGGCCGGATGGCCCGAACTCTCTCTTCATCCAAGTTCTCCGGACTCGACTGGGCCGCTGCGAAGTGGGCTGTCACAGCGGGCCGATCCTTGTGAGAGGCCTCATGAGCAGTGGTGAGCTGCAGGGCCTCATCCAGTTTCAGCGTGCGATTTCCAATCATCTTCTGTCGCAGCTTGGTATCGCTCAGGCCCCACACAAACTGCGTTAGGAGGTTGTCCACTACGATGGGGAAGGCGCAGTCCACAGCGAGCTGGCGTAGCACGGCCATGTAAGCTGCGGCCGATTCTCCGGGGGCCTGGATGCAGTTCTGGAAGTCCATCCTCCTGGCCAGGGTGTTGGGCTGAAATAGGCGCTGAGGGCCTCTAGGATCTCCTCGAACTCACATTCCAGGATGGATCTAGGCGCAAGTAGGCTCTCGGCGAGTCGAATACTATCCGTGCCACATGAGCTGGTGAGCAGGGCCCTCCATTTTCCAGTGTCCATGAAGCCATTGAGCATAAGGTAGCTGGCCAGTTAGTCCGTCCATGAGTCCCACAGCTCAGGCCGTGAAACGTTAAACTTGTCCAAACTTCCGTGGTTTGCAGCCTGTGGACCCTGTGGACTCAGGGTCGCTCATGCTGGACGTGATGGATGATGGTCATGACTCCAGAGATGGCGGTGAGCGGTAGCTAGGCTCAATGCCGGTAGGAGACAGAACCCCACCTTCGTCGCCAATGTAAAGTACTCAGTTTGATACATCACAACTCAGACAATGACAGAAGGAACACGTGTTTATTCAATACTTCACACTACAAAAGACAAAGACAAACGGCCACGTGGCCAACTATATACATATCCAAGGGAACACCCCTTGATCCCATTGGGGGGTTTGAATTCCCTGCCAAGGTTTCTATTGGTTCCCCTGGTGGACCTTAGGAGCCCAGCCTCTATTGTTTTTCAGGAATCAAGCTCTACTCGCCTGGCTACTGCCTAGTGGCGGTTCCCAGGACACAACAGGGAAGTCCAAGCTGGCCCCCAAAATCTCCAAAGCAGCACTGTGCAATGGCCATGTTCTCCCCTCTCCTTCTAGAGGGGGCTCTTTTGGTTCCAGAAGGGAAGCTCCCCCCCCACCCAACATAGAGAACTGTACCTGATGGATCTTTGCCTGTCACAGACCACCTCAAACAAAAACAAAAAAGAAGTCTGTCTTGAAAATAAGAGAGAAGAAGAAGAGATTGGATATATATCCCGCCCTTCACTACCCAAAGGTGCCTCAGAGTGGCTTACAAACTCCTTTCCCTTCCCCTCCCCACAACAGACACCCTGTGAGCAATGTCCCCTCTAAGCTGTGGAGTCCTGTGAGCAAAAATTCTACTTTCTGAGTTACTGGTGTTAAAGTTGTGAGCAGGTGATTTGGCTACTGCATGAATTAGCTTGCTCTGGAGCCATCCTTCCTGAGCGAAGACAAAAATGTGTGAGCCAGAGGCTAAAAACCTGTGAGCTAGCTCACACTAACTCAGCTTAGAGGGAACACTGCCTGTGAGGTAGGTGGGGCTGAGAGAGCTCTTGAGAGAAACGGCTCTTTTTCGAGGACAGCTCTTATCAGAACTACGGCTTGCCCAAGGTCATCCAGCCAGGTGCGAGTGGAGGAGTGGGGAATCAAACTCGGTTCTCCCAGATCAGAGCCCGCGCACTTAACCACTACACCAGACTGGCTCTCAAGCAGGGGTCGTTTCGTAGAAAAAGAGCTAGGGGAACTCATTAGCATAACTCATTAGCATATGCCACACCCCCTGACATCACCGGAAGTGTGTCATAAGGCCACGCCCACCACTCAGTCTTAGTCTTAAAGGTTAGTCTTAAAGGTGCTATTTGTTAGTCTTAAAGGTGCTATTTGAACTCTTGGACTATTTTGCAGCAACAGACTAACACAGCTAATTCCTCTGAATCTAAACCCACCACTCAGGCTCCACCCCCAAAATCTCCAAGGTATTGCCAACTCAGAGCTGGCGAGCCTATCTGATGGCACATGTGGGGGAAAACAAGCAAACCACCCATGTCAGGTAAAAAGGTTTGGTAATAGATGAAGTACAAATATGTGGCTATTCACATTCCAGTTACCTGGAGTGTTCCCTCTAAGCTGAGTTAGTGTGAGCTAGCTCACAGCTTTTAAGCCTCTGGCTCACATATTTTTCTCTTCACTCAGGAAGGAGGGCTCCAGAGGCAAACTAACTGATGCAGTAGCCAAATCACTCGCTCACAGCTTTAATGCCAGTGGCTCACAAAGTAGAAATTTTGCTCACAAGACTCCACAGCTTAGAGGGAACATTGGCAGGCAATTCCAGGGAAAAAAACCAGCTATAAACCAAGACCAGCTATAAACCAAAAAAGCTATAAACCAAGCATGGGGGCAGATGACCACATTGCTACGAAAAATAGACAGAAAATCCAGGCATTTATACTTTGTTTTCACTCCCTCCCCCCAACAATTCTGGCGGCCGCCCTGGTTTCAGCTCTCGCTGAGCCCCCGTCGAGCTCGGTGGTAGACCTGCAAGGCCGGCGGGAGTGCAAAGAAGCCCCACGAAGCCCCCCCAGCCCCCAACGGTCCCGGCCACTGCCGGCCTTGTGGCTCCACTGCCAAGCCCCATCAGGGGCCTGGCAGTGGACCTGCAAAGCCGGCAGGAGTGCGAGGAAGCCCCGCCAAGGCCCTCCCTGGCCCCAGGCAGGCAGGGGTGGGGAGAGGCGGGCAGGAAGCAACTTACCCTTCCTCTTCTCCTGCCTCTTTCTGACTGAATGAGGGCCAGAAGCGGGGCGGCCGGAAGCAGGGGGCGGGGCTTCATCATGTGCCCCGCCCCCCACACCTCACCCGGGGGAACGGCGATCCCCTGCGATCCCCCGAATCGACCTTTGCTCTCAAGGCAGTCAGAGCCAGTGGATTCCTGCATACGAGCCAGAGGCCTACGTGAAAAATGCCGGAAACCTCTTGGGTCTGTTTGCCAATTCAGCAGTAAGTGATTTGGGGGGTTCTGCTATGTGGGTTCAGCCTCCTCTCGATGGCCTCACTGCTGGTAAACGCAGGGCCTTTTCAGTTGAGGCCCCGCTAGAGAAATGAATTGTCCTGTCCCTCAAATAGAAGCTTCATGCGTGGAAAGGGGCAGGTGGAGCTCTGCATGGCTTGGAGATCAATAACCTCACCGGGCACACCTCTCAGGGGTGTCTCTTACCCAGGAGCCGTCAATGGCCAGTTTAGGGACTGTTACCCATCACTGTACGATATCCTCAGAGTCTCTGAACCTTCCTTTGCATAAAAACTGGAAGGCAGACCCTGATCCTTGGAGGGAGAGAGAAAAATTCACCAGGGAGAAAAAGAGAAAAGGGACGCTGGGTCCCTGGAGCCTCCATGACTGAGAGGAGAACTGGAGCAGGTTGAATCCAGCCTGTTCAGACACTAGAACCCAGGGGTGTCAAACTCATTTGTTATGAGGGCCGGATCTGACATAAATGAGACCTTGTTGGGCCAGGCCACGCGTATCATAAAATTTAATGCCAGGTGGCGGAGATAACTGACATCTCTCGCTCCGAATTATCGCATGGAAATGCCTGTGCTGTTGCAATCTTGAGTATGCTGTTCAGGTGTGTACCTGTAAGCTGCAAACCTACGATGACGCAGCAGCAGAACTGGAAGAAGAAGCAGAAGACAGCCAGTTCCACTGCGGGCCTGATAGAAGCCCTCCGGGGGCCTGATCCAGCCCCCGGGCTGCATGTTTGACACCCCCGCTATAACCACTCGGCACACTGGCTTCCCTCCTCCCCCTTCCTCGGCCAACATGACACCAACCACACTGCTTTACCTTTCTGCCCTCTCAATAGCCTGAGCCCCCTCCTGTCCCCCAGGCCACGGTCTCTGCATCAGAGAAGCCAATGTTGGATCAGGCCAGTGGCCCATCCAATCCAACACTCTGTGTCACACAGTGCCCAAAAACCAAGTACCATCAGGAGGTCCACCAGTGGGGCCAGAAGCTCTCCCACTGTTGCCCCCCACCCCAAGCACCAAGGATGCAGAGCACCCCTGCCGAGTCTCCCATCTAGACCTTGTAGTTAAGAGCCACTGAGGGGCCTTTGCTCCATCGGTTGATCCAATCACCACCCCCCTTGAAGCTGTCTGTCCTTGTAGCCCAGGGGTGATGTAATGTACTCCGCCATGGCCACGTGCGCAACCGTTGGGCCATGCGGTCAAGCCGAACAGCAGAGCTTCGCTCCACAGAGAACAATAGACAAGCGGATCCTAGCCCGCACCTATCAGAGGGCCAAGTCCGCGGCTGAGAGCCTATGGACTCTCGGCCACTGTAAATAGCCTATAGTAAAGTAAGGGGTGTGTTTTGGTGGTGGGTTTTCTGGACATATATACCGGCCTGCGAGCCGGCAGTTCTCGTCTTCTTCTTGCTTAATAAAAGTACTTGCTGGAATCACTCAACATTCTCAGTACTTTTCACTGGCGACGAGGGTGGGATTCTACCTTCCCTGAACATGACCCGGAGGAGACCAAGTCTGCCCCGAGCTCCGATCGCCCCGAGACACCGCAGCACCGCCGCCCGTCTGGAGATCACCGCTCATCACATCGCGCCTCGCTCCGTAAAACCCGCAAGCAAGCTCCGCTCGCCATTGCGCCTCGCCTCGCTTCGCTCCGCAACCCTCGAAGAAACCTCCAACGCCACCTACGCTAGCCGTTTCGCTACACTGCGCTTCACAACCGAACAAGCGAAGATGTCCACTTCGGCATCCACTTCATCCTCCTCCTCCTCCTCGACCTCGCACGAGGGCCTCGCTCTCTTCGACCTTTCGCGTCCCGAGCAGTGGGAAACGTGGGTAGTGATCCTAAACAAATACCTGACGTGCTTGCGGATCACCGACGCTGGTATGAAGAGGGCCCATCTCATCCATTTCTGTGGGATGGATACCCTCCTTCTCCTGCAGGATCTAATCGCACCCTTGAAGGTAGAGGAGGAGAGTTTCGAGGTGCTCGTCAAGACCCTCACTGATCACCTCGCTCCAAAGCCCACCAAGTTTGCGGAACGAATGGACTTTTTCGCTAGAGTCCAAGGCCAAGAGGAAAGAGCTGCCGAGTTCTTGGCGGGCCTTCGACGGGCCGCCACGCAGTGTGCTTTTCCGAGCCTAGAGGACACACTGCTCAATCAGTTCCTGGCAGGCCTTCGCGAGGCAAAACTAAGGAGACGTTTGGTCCGGCAGGATGACCTGATGTTGGCCAAGGCGCTGCAGGACGCAGCGGCCTTCGAGAAATCGCATCAAGGCCGCGGTGGAAATGCGGTCCATCGCACACAAGCCGCATTGGAGTCGGCTGACTCCGAGGAAGACAAAGTGCTACAGATTCGTCGTAAACCCTCGCAACCGACCCGCTCAAAGGGAGCACCGCCTGCGAGGACGTATGAGGCCGCCCCACCATGTGCCAGCTGCGGAGAAGCGCATGAACGTCGGACCTGTCGCTTCTGGGACGCCATCTGCAGGGCCTGCAACAGGCAGGGCCACATCTCAAAGGTCTGCCGCAGCCACCGTCAGCAACGCAAGAAGACGACACACCAGGCAGAGCCGATCCACACCGTGGACCTGCACTCCATCGATCGCCACGCTGTTGCCCACCAGCCCCAGCCCCAGATAAGTGAAGTGCCCCGGGACGGCCGAAACAAAGTCCACGTTTTGGTCCGTATAGAGGGGTCCCCCTGTAGCATGGAGATAGACACTGGCTCCGGGTTTATGATAATCTCGGAGGAGACACTGCGGAAAGTGTGTCCCAAGGGGTGGGGGGCCTATGTGCAAGCCACACTTTAAATTGCAGGATTTTAATAAGAATCCAGTGGCTGTGCGGGGCTGGGGAAAGTTCAGGGTGGAATTTCAGGACTTCAAAGGTTATCTGGACATTCTAGTGGTGGGCGGCCGGCTTTCCAGCCTCCTCGGGATGTCCTGGTTTAAGCCACTGGGCTTGACCATCGGGGGGCTCCACCAGTTGCAGCGGGTAGATTTCATGGACGTTTGCAAGGAGTTCCCGCAGGTTTTTAACGGGTCCCTCCGCAGGTTCACCGGGCCACCCATCTCCTTGGACTTGGATCCAGTGGTCCGCCCCATCCAGACAAAGGCCCGGCATCCGCCCATCACGATGAGGCCGAAGATCGAGGCAGAACTGGACTGGCTGGTGGCACAGGAAGTGCTGGAGCCGGTAGCGTCCGCCCGATGGGAAACCCCTATAGTCACACCGGTTAAGCCAAACGGGGAAGTAAGGATCTGTGCAGACTATAAGTGCTCTCTAAACAAAGCGCTGCAAGACCATGCGTACCCCGTACCGCTGGTCAGCCACGTGCTGGCCGCACTAGCAGGGGCCCGCATCTTTGGAAAGCTGGATTTGGCACAGGCCTACCAGCAGTTGCCGGTGGACGCCACCACGGCGGAAGCCCAGACAATTGGCACTCATAAGGGGGCTTTCAGGGTCCACCGGCTCCAGTTCGGGGTTTCTGTGGCACCGGGGATTTTTCAATCTTTCATGGATTCCCTCCTCAAAGGTATCCCCGGAGTACAACCCTTTTTAGATGATGTGTTGATCGCCGCCCCCGACTCCGCCTCTTTTGCCGACCACCTCCGCACCGTTCTCCGACGCTTCGACCAAGCCGGGCTGAGGGTAAAGCGAGAGAAATGCCTGCTGGGAGTCCCCAAAGTGGAGTTCCTGGGGTTCACGGTTGATGCACAGGGCATCCATCCCACGGCGGAGAAAACAACGGCGATCTCTAACGCTCTGGCCCCCACTTCTAAAATCGAACTTCAGGCCTTCTTAGGCCTCCTAAATTTTTACCACTTGTTTCTTCCCTTAAAAGCGGCAGTAGCAGAACCCCTACATCGACTTCTAGACAAGGGCGCACCATGGGTCTGGGGTCCAGTGCAGAAGGCGGCGTTCTCGTCTCGAACTCGGTCCTCGTCCATTTCAACGAGGATCTGCCAGTCATCTTGGCGTGCGACGCCTCTCCATACGGG
>NW_015215765.1:0-7787 GCF_001447785.1 Gekko japonicus | reverse complement strand
GGTTGCTGAGGGGAAAAGCTGGGATGAGGGTAGTGCCAAGCATCCCTTTCCCAGCTGATTTTCCCCTGCAAGTGGCCCCTTGCCTTACATTAGCATGAAAAGATATGCTGTTGAAAATGTATGAATCAAAATCTTATCTGAACGATGGCCATTTATCCGTACCAGAAATGTTGCAAATCTGATCAAAGTGATTTCCACCCTTTCTGTTCAAGCAGAAACTTCCCAATCGAATTCCTATTTTGACACCCCGTGGGACAGATAAGCAGCAAGGGACATCTTTTCTCCTTAAAAAGTAATCCCAACAGTAAGTCTGCCATCCCTCTGGAAAATTAAGGATAATCTGTTGCTTCAGAAGGGGGATTGGTGGAGGAGGGGTCAGGCACGTGGTGGGCATCTTTGTGCGTCTATGCACATCTGTGCATTTAGTGAGTGTCTCAACAACCCTTTTGAGTGTTTGACTCACATGCTTGAATGTGTGGTAGAGCATGTGTGGGCGTTTCTGATTTCGCTCATCACTGGGTCCAATACACATGAGCTGCATTCTTTGACATTCATTTCCAAGACAGAGAATTTGAGTTCAAATCACTTCTGCCAAGGGAGCCAGCATGGTGTAGTGTTAAGAATGGCGGACTCTAGTCTGGAGAACAGGATTCAGTTCCACACTCCACCACATGAAGCCAGCTGGGTGACCTTGGGTCAATCACAGCTCTCTCAGAGTTCTCAACCCCCCAAAAAAAGTCTAGCTCACCACCTAGTGGAGCATAACAATAACGAGAGCTTGTACTTCTTTGGTGATTGTATTATGACTTTAACTTCAATAAAACCTTAAAATAAAAAAGTAAATAAAAAAGAGCTAGTACTTCAGGCAGCCAGACAATCTTAGTATCTCCTGGCTATATCACACACAACACCTGTCATGTTCCACAGCAAGTAACTCTTCACACACGTTTCTCCTGAAGCATTATGTTTATTAGTATACAAGACTGGTACCATGTCCACAGGATTATTATAAGGAATAACTAGAAGGTGGGAACATCCCAATACATATAGCTGGGCAAGGCCATTAGCTAAGCAAATGAACTTCGAGCGCTCGCGCAGGAAAACTCCCGGCGGGTGATTACATAATGAGTGGGAGAGTCCTATGAATTCCTGAGAGCTGAAAAATTTACACCAAAGGTGGATCCCAAGCCCTCCCAAATGCACAAGGCCAGACTGATAACGGCGTCTAGTAAAGAGGGAAGGGTAGACAACACAGCTATGGCAGCTAGCTGACAACACCATACAATAATTAATTAATTACTTCTGTCAAGTTCAGGTCCACTACACATGATATATTTGTGTCTCTCCAATGTGTCAGCTGGGAGCAGTTGGTATCATATCTTCATGCATTGAATAGTACATATATAGAGAGAGATTATGTACATACGATAGGGTTGCCAGCTTTGGACTGGGAAATACCTTGAGAATTTAGGGGTGGAGTCTGGAGAGGGCAGGGCTTGGGGAGGGGAGGGGAGGGGAGGGGAGGGACTTCAATGGGGTATAATGCCATAGAGTCCACCTTCCAAAGTGTCCCTTTTCTACAGGTGAATTTATCTGTGTTGCCTGGAGAGCAGTTATAATCCCAGGAAATCCCCACCCACCACTTGGAGACTGTCAACCTAACATATGAGTAGAATGATGTGGACTTATTTATACACATGGGATCTGTATGCTGCAATAAACTAATTCTTTCTAAAACATTCCAGTGTTATTTTTTTTTATGGAGCACCTAGCCTCAAATCCTAGCAGCTGGGCCACAGATTTAGCAAACATGGTGAGAACCAGGTTTTTCCCCCCCTGGTGACTTGCAAGTCTGGATAATGAAGCAGGTGGACTGAAGTGGACAAGTGACTGCAAGATCACAAGAACAGGACAGGAAAGAGGTGACTGACTTTTACTTTGTTAAAGTGGAACTGGGGAATACAAACTTGAGCTGTTTAAATGACATGGATTAGGGATGAGGAGACAGAACGAGGCTTGTGTGTGTTGTGTGCTGTCAAGGGACTTCCGATTCATGACAACCCTATGAATTAATGACTTCCAAACCTTCCTATCACTGGCAACCCTGCTCAGGTCTTATAAAGTGAGCGGCATGGCTTACTTGGCTGAATCCATCCATCTCATGTCGAGTCCTTCTTCCTACTGTCTTCAACTTTTCCTAGCGGTACTATCTTTTCTGGTGAGTCTTGTGTTCTTCTGCTGTGCCCAAAATATGACAGCCTCAGTTTAATCACTTTAGCTTCTAGGAGGAGTTCAGGCTTGATTTGGTCTAGAACCCACTTAGTTGTCTTTGGTCCACAGTATCTTTATAACCCTTCTCCAATACTATATTTTGAAGGAATCTACTTTCTTCCCGTTTGCTTTCTTAGGGAGGGATGAAATTGCGTAGGACTGGCTGGACTTGGTTTCTGTGCCTGAGTGAGCAGAAAGGACCAGGAAAATATATAAACACTTGTACTGAACAATTTCCAGCTTCAGTTTATGGCATAGATGCAAGTCTGGAAGACCTTCTCAAAAACATATACAATGCTAACAAAACTCTCCTCCTCCTGGGCAAAGTGAGCAAAGCAGGCAGTAGATAAGCTGTGTGTAGCATTTGATCAAGCAAAGGCAGTACTCAAATAAAGGATGCTGAATATTCAATGTCAGAATGATAATAACAAAGCACCAGGATCACACAAAATATAAGATAGTATTAGCAATGTACCTTTCTCAGTTGGAGATTCCGGGCCAACGGAGAGCATTTTCTCTAGCCAGATGGCAAGCATTCCCCAGTTTGGTGTTGTGGGTCAAGTGCACAGACTCTAATCTGGGAGAACCGGGTTTGATTCCCCACTCCTACACTTGCACCTGATAGATGACATTGGGCAAGCCATAGTTCTGGCACAGCTGTTCTTGAAAAAGAGCAGTTTCTGCCAGAGCTCTCTCAGCCCCACCTACCTCACAGGGTGTCTGTTGTGGGGAGGGGAAAGGAAAGGAGTTTGTAAGCCGCTCTGAAACTCCTTTGGGTTGTGAAGGGTGGGGTATAAATCCAATCTCTTCTTCTTCCTCCTCTTCTTCTTCTTCCTCTTCTTCTTCTCTGCAGTGTTAGAAGGGCAGTTTAGAAAGATTCCCATGCATGAGAGGGTTTGTCCTTGCGGGGATGGTGAGGTTGAAACAATCAAACATGTATTATTACATTGTCGTTTTTATCATGAAATTCATATAAAGATTTTCCCCCTTCTTAAGAAATATCAGGGTCACTCTGATACAGAGTTTTGCAAAATGCTTCTCATGGGTGACAACCCAATAGTTCCAGCTCCCTGTGCCAGATTCTTATTCGTCACGTATAAATTACAGCAAGAGATACTGCAAAGTGTACCAGAATTTTAACTGTTTTACATTTTTAAATATTGCTGTGTATATATTGTGCATAAGATTTTCTCATGAATGGTACTATATGATTTATGCTGGTCAGTGACTGTATTAATAAAGAGAGTCACGATTTGCAGAATATCAGTTGGAGCCAGAGCTGAATGTTGAGTAAAGCAAGGTTTTAATTTGTATAAAGATCATGCAAGGTGAAATTGTTCATAATAGTTTGCTGGGGCTTTTCCCTTTCTTTTCATTTTATTCCCATATGGTTGCTTGATCATGAGTATTAGCTTGAAATTCATGAATCCCAGATCTGTATTTCTCTACTAAATCTTTGCTGATATGAAGGCTCCTGGGCTGCCTGAATGTCAGATAATCCAATCATAGAATCACAGAGCTGGAAGAGGCCATACAAGCCATCTAGTCCAGCCCCCTGCTCAATGCAGGATCAGTCTACAGTATCCCTGACAAGTGTTCATCCAGCCGCTACTTGAACTGGAACATGAGACAACCACTCAAAGACAACCAAACAAGATAAATGCTTGCCTTGAAGTATCTGTGATATGGGGGGGGCGGATTTACTGTGTACTGCAAATGACAAGAAATTATTGGAAAATACATGTCTTCTGTTGCTAAACAATGGCCCCTGCCACACGGCAGGGGAAAAGCCGCTAAAAGCGTGGCGTTTAAAAGCCGCGCCAAAGTTGAAACGCCGCGGCGGGATCCCACGGATCCCCTGGCCGTGGTGCCTTTTCTCCCCGGCACGATCAAACGCCGGGGAGAAAACACGGCCCTGACCGGGAGCCGGCCAAATTGCGCATGTCGGAGCATGCGCAGTTCGGCTACGGGCCGGGGTTGTGCTGGCGCAAGGACGCGCCGGCGATCAAACGACCGGCTTGCCGCGCAGCTTCCCGATGAACCACCAAGGTAGGTGGTTGCAAGTTGCGGCGGTTTTTCATGGGGAAGGGCCAGTTTGGGGATGGAAGCAGGACGCTTCCCAGATGTTGTGGTGTGATCGCACCGGTTTGCTCCGCCCCCGAACTGTCCCGCTCCCGGCCCAAATCGCCTAGTGTGAACGGGACCTTGGAAGCTTTTCAAAGGCATCTTGCCCATATTTAATATTTTTTTCTGCAACTGCCTCAGAAAGGGCCATGATAACTTTAAGATCGCCCTGTATCCCTTGACTCCACAGCCAGTTTTGACCAGTGAACTTGCATTCCGCATAGGATAGACAGTAGTGAGGGGTGACCTTCTCAGAGTTAATGAGGAGAGTGTCACTGCCTTTGAAGAAGAGGTTTGGACCAGCTAGGCCTTCAACAGTTTAAACATCCTTGAGCACAGACCCATCTAGGGCTGCCAAGTGGGGGCGGGGGGCGGGTAAACCCCCACTTTGGAGGCCCAATTTCCGCTGCCGCGGAAGCGGGCCCCGGGGGGAACTCTGCCCCCCTGAAGCACAGCATGGCTGCATCACTAGAGGTGACGCAACCACGTCAATCACTCTATGGTTTTCCCTCCGACGATCGGGGCCACGCCCCCAACGTGATCGACATCATGCATCACTTCCAGGATGTGCTGGTGGCACGCAGACGCGCATCAGAGGAGAGCTTCCAGAGCCCAGCACCCCCCCCCCGCCGGTAAGAAGATTTGACTTGGCAACCCTAGACCCATCTAAGCTCAGTAGTGAATCTGGTTTCTCCACCCTAGCGAGGATGTGAATGTTTTATGTCTTAGGTCCTCATACCACATTAGGGATTAACATTGTGATATACAACATCCTGTTTTCAGAGCATAGTAATAATCTGCTATATCTTCAGCCTGGGCACTATTGATGGTTAAAGCCCATGTTGCCAGAGGTGGAGTCAGCAAACCGAGCTGGTACCTTCTCCACGGGTGCCACAAAGGAATACAAAGTGAGGGTCTACCCAAGTCTTTGTGTTAGCAGTGAAAGTTGTATGGATTGCCACTGGAAAAGCATGAGAGTGATGGATCCTGCCAGAGCTTCTTTGCTCTACTTTTACCTTTCTAGAGGGACCTCACACTCATCTCATGACCCCTCTCTGATGGGAACTGTGTGGCCAGGTCTGGATATGGATGTTGCTGTTGGAAGGATGTTGGTGCCTGGGAAGAGGAATCAGGACTAAGAGGATTTTCTCTCCTTATGAGGAAATTCTATGACTCAAACCACTCCAGCTACAAATCACTTGGTAGTTATGCTTGGTTCCCCGCTCTGAGGAGAAAGAGAGAAGGTTTTTGTCTCAGTTCCTCATCCAGTTTTACCACTGTGAAACATTTTACCGCTGCTATACCACATGTAACAGTAAAAATCTGCTTCGTCTTCAGGCTGGGTGTTTGTGATGGTTAATGAGCCGACATTCCCAGAATCAGTGGCAGTGAACCTGTCCGGGACTCCATCTCCCCTGCTGCTATAACCTGCGCAATGTATGAAGCGAGGGCTCTGTCCGGATCTCTGTTGAACCCAGCAGACTGTATTTTTGTCACTACTAACAGTGCAGGAGAATTTCACCGTTTGTCCAAGAGACACCGACTGTGAGGGAGACTGAGTCAAGGTTGGTTGTGAACTAGCACCTTTACAAAAAAGAAAAAGCGGAAAAAAGCATGTGTTCACAAATAATTACAGCTGCCTTGTGTCCTTACTGTAAATGCAAAATAGGAATAGCTTTGCTGTAAACCCATCTAAAAGGAATGCCCTGTGCCCTTACCTGACCAGTAACTGAGAAGTGTGAAGAGAATCAAGGCCCAGGCCATGGTAAGGGTCAAGAGTCTGAATGCGTGAGGGAAATGTGTAACTAGCTGGAACCTTCAACTTCTTTCTTAAAACCTCCCAAGAACTGAGAAACAGCCCTGGCATGCAAATGCCTCCACACCCATTACATTTAATAGAAACAGCACCCTTCCAACAAGGAGATGCTGATATCCTAGTCTGACCAATGGGACACCTGCAAATTTGCATGACATTTCTGCCTTAACACCTATGCATAGATGATTCCTTGTTTTGTCAAGTACAGCCCCCCCCCCCTCCCCAAGTCAGTTTATGTGCTGGTTCAGACCCAGCTGGGGAAGAGAGACTATAAAAACTGAATTTATGGAGGCTGAGTTGCCAAGGAGAAATGATTGGCTATGAGAGGGTTAGTCATCCATTTCCCACAAGTCTTTCCTCTGTTGCAAAGGCCCCTTGTCCTTGACCAACATCAGAGGTAGAGCTGAGGACAATTTACTAATCAAGACAGCACCTTCCAGTCTGACTGCTAATTCTCAAACCTCCTTGGGTAATGTGTGGCACATCTTCTCTTTAAGGAGCAATATCCCTCCCCCCCAAAAAGATAAGATTAATTTATGGTTTTCAGAGAGTGGAGTTTATGGGGGGTGGGATAGGCATGGGGTGGACAGCTCTCTGTGTCTATCAGTGCACAGGTCTACATTTTATAACTGTCTTGTGGGACACATGGAAATCCCTTGGAATTTTTTGCATGTTGGACAGGGATACTCACACAACTGTGAGCAGTTCTGGTCTGCTCACAAGTGTGTATGTGCAAGTATGCTTATTACTGGCTTTCAGACGCCTTGGCTGCTTTGTGAGATGTACACCACATTTTCCACAGTGAAAACAGATGCAAAGAGTGTATTCAGTTATAATCTGCCACCTCCCCATCTTCCTTTAGCAATCCTTTTGTTCCTTTGTCAGCCAAAGGCCCAACTGCCTTCCTGGCCAATTTCCAGTCCCTGGTATATTTTTTTTGGCAATCTGCTTCTCTAATCCTCAATTTGCTTTCTTCATAAGAGTCAACTTACTTTTGAACTTACTGTGTTCCTTTTCTGTTCACCTCATTTGGGGAAAACCTTCCACTTTTTCAAGGAAGATTTTTTTTGCCTTTTATGGCTTCCTTGACTTGGGTCCTTAATCACACAGTACATTCTATCTGGATCTCAGTCAATATAGTTTTAAATAGTTACTAGGCATCTTGGAAGGATTGAACTCTGTAAATTCTTCCTTTTAACTTTCTTCTGGCTAGTCTCCTTTGAAATCAGAAGTGATTGTTAGAAACATTGGGGGCACCTTTCCATTGACATGAACTTCTAGCTACAGACTCAGAAGGTTAAGAAGAATGGTGCAAGCAATTATTGGTCCAGCAGGCCCAGAAATGGACAACGAACTTATGGCTTTCTCACATGGACAGCGGGAAGCACAAACATGGGTTGAACGTGAATGATCTTTGATCTATTTATTCAGTTCTATTCTGCCCTTCCTCTAAGAATCTCAGGACTGAATACATAATTTCCCCAGGTTCCATTTGAGCCTCACAACTGTCCTATGAGGTAGGATAAGCAGAGAGAGAGCATCACAGTTTGAACCCTGCTTTCCCCACTGCTAATCT
>NW_015215764.1:0-8449 GCF_001447785.1 Gekko japonicus | reverse complement strand
AAAGACCCCTCTGGGGTCATGACAGCCTGGGAGAATAGAAGTGTCTTATGCTGGTGTTTAAAAGAGAGTATCAGGTCGAATCTGCATTTGCATTTTTAAATCAGCTTCGTGCTGCTGTGACACCGTCTTTCTCTATGCTTGTTTGAATGTTCTTTGGAGATGATTCTTTTGCCATCCAAGACGTTATTAAATGACACCTTAATTGTAACCAATGGCAAGGGCGAATCGTTCAGCGGTATGATCAAGGCCCGGGGGTCTCTGACCCCTTCCTTGACTTTGACATAGGGCGAGCCACCCAACCCAGGCTGGAGCCATCAGCAATGGCTCCTGCCCAGCCGGTTAGCCATTACAGGACGACCCCAAAGCCCCAACTCCCGAGCCGCTAGGTTCAAAGAGAGGACCAAACGGGGTGTTCCCCCAGGCAGTCTGCTTTCCCCGCCCTGTGCCACTAGGCACAAAGGCTGTACTCACTAGACCCCTTTCAACCCAAATTATGGGTGTTGGCTGGTGCTCACCATACCGCAGAACAAAACAAAAAGTTGCTGTACAAGTTCAAAGTCTTATGCAAAATGTTGATAATTTAATATATGTTCTTTTTGTTTCAGTGACTGCACATCCAGAGACCGAAGTCCTGACACGAGACGGACGAACTTGCTCGAGATTTCAGCCGTTCGTTTCGACCAAAGTCTTTATCACATCTCCTTATGATACGGACGTACTGCCAATCTTTCATTAAATTATGATACGTCCGTATCATAAGGAGACTGATAAAAACTCCTTATTACACTTTAGATCCCATCATGTTAATCATCTAAAATGTAATCTACCATATGGACAATTTCTAAGAGTGAAAAGAAATTCAACCATGGAACAACACTTTAGAATGGAGGCAGACAGGCTTACTGTGCAGTTTAGAGACAGGGGATACCCAGAAAGGGTTATCCAGTCTGCCCGGTGGAGAGCGGAACGCCGCAACTGGGCTGAGTTATTGCAGGATAAGCCCAAACCTCAGGGCGATGGGAGAATCAATTGGGCTTTAAACTACACCGACAGAGCTTGGGAAATTAAGAGCATAGTCACTAAACATTGGCATATCCTCAGTGATATACCAGCATGCCGATTGCCCCCCAGGGTGGGATTCAGAAGAACAGCTAGTATTAAGGATAAGCTAGTTAGGGCTGATGCCTTTAAGACTTTGCAACCTGTAGGTCTTCCTACAGGGCATCACAAGTGTGGCAGGTGTGCTGCATGTTCATTGATGATTGAAACAAATACCTTGGACTTTCCTGAGTTGAATTTTAAAAAACCCATTACTCATTTTTCCACATGTTGTACCAAGTCTGTAGTGTACCTAATTATTTGTGTATGTCAGAAGAAATATGTTGGACAAACATCTAGATCATTAAGAACTCGTATTTTGGAACACAAATCCAAAATTAAACACCAATGTCTCACAGCCCCAATGGTCCAGCACTTCGCTGAAACCAATCATAGCCCTAGTGATTTTAAATGTCTAGCATTGGAAGTAGTGAAGAACAAACCATTTAACACCATGGATGTGAAAAAAATACTTTTGCAACGGGAAGCGTGGTGGACCTTTAGATTGGGGACTGAACAGCCCGCAGGCCTTAATGCAGCCATGGACTTATCCTGCTTTTTGGGCGAATAGAACATGCCTTGCGCAGTACTGTGTGTATGGTTTAGCTTGGACTATCTTAATATATATATATATGCTTGATGCTTTCATTTATTGGAGATTACTTAGATTATTAGCAGAGGCACTGTTGCCTAAATGATACGTTGACCTCCTTGGAAAGAAAATCATGTGATGTTGGAATTTATTTAAATAAGCCATTTGTGTGTATGTGCTTAAGATTTGTTATCCTAAGAAGTTGAGTACCAGATAGGAGCTGTATATAGCCACTTCATGGTAAGATATAAAATGGACTTTTAGTAATAGAAAATGACTAACTCATTTAAACTATTGCATTATGAGAAGATTCTATGTATTTTTCATGTTTATAGTACTAATACTTTTGTAACTTTGTATTATAGAATTGATTGTGTGAACAAAAGGAATGACCACAAACTGTATGTAAATAATATTTTATTGGGAAAGGGTGTTACTGTTACTCTAGAGGTGTTATCCCTTAGTCATTTGAATTTGTATCTTTTAGGAGATGTGATAAAGACTTTGGTCGAAATGAACGGCTGAAATCTCGAGCAAGTTCGTCCGTCTCGTGTCAGGACTTCGGTCTCTGGATGTGCAGTCACTGAAACAAAAAGAACATATATTAAATTATCAACATTTTGCATAAGACTTTGAACTTGTACAGCAACTTTTTGTTTTGTTCTGTTCCTTAGAGTTGCTGGGTCCTTGTCATTTTCTTGCTCACCATACCGCAACCTACATACCGCCTAGAACCCTGCCATCACCAAGGCCAAGTCTCAGCTTAGGCCTTTGCGCCCACTGGGAGGCCCAGTGCCACCCGCAGCCCTTGCCGTAGGTCTTCCAGAAAGATGTCATTGCCCAATTCAGACAAGTGGACCCCATCCTGCCTGTACAGCTCAGGACTCCCCGAGTGTATATTTGGGTGAGGAAGAAAACTGCCCAGGCCACTTTCTAAGATTCTTTGTAGCTCTCGGTTAGCCTTCTGGCGAGCCTTGTCAATAGCTAAAGGATTCATTGCACCTCACCACACTCTATGAGGTACAATGGCCGACCAAATTAAACGCGTCTCAGGCCATCGCCTTCGTATCACCTGAAAATCATCTCTATCGCCTGAAAATCATCTCGGGCTTGAAGAATCAAGGCTTTTCCCTTCATCAAACCCAAATCATTTCCACCCAAATGTATAACAAGAAACTGTGGTGGGGCCCCAGCTTTTTCCTGAAATAACAGCTGCAGTAACCTGAACCACTGCAAGCTCCTGCAGCCCCGCCACTCCACCATAGCCCACTGGCCAAGCCCAAGCTGAGAGCCATTTGCCGTTCATCTGGCGTGGCATGCTGCCCAAAAAACATAAGTGTGCCCGCAGATCAAAACAGTCTTCCTTTCCTGCTGGGCAAACAAACCTGGAACAGAGAACACAGTTAACAAAAGTAGGGTAAGCCACAATAGTCCCCCCTGCAAAACGCCATGCAGTCATTACTTTCTTACGAAAGGGCGAACATAAGTCCAGAAAACCCCAGAGCACCATCTACCCAACCGCTTGATATCCCTTGCCAGATATCCCATTGCAGCTGCCGTAGACGCGGCACCAATGCAGAAAGAATGCATTCCAAAATGCACCCCAGCTAGCCCCAAACCAGCCAGTGCCCTAGTAGTAACTGACCAAAACTGGTACTTCGTCAAAGGGGTGCCATCACGGTGCTGAAATAGCAAGCCATCCCGCATACCCCTAAGCACTAAGTATGCGGCGAAGGCTTTAACTGGGCATAACTGCCCTTCACCACAAGCTCCTAGCTCTACTACTGCACCGTGTTGGCGCTGATCTGTTTTTGAATGCCGAACTACAAACTTGGCCTTGACCGCACATAACTCCACGTCCACGTCCTGTACCCGAAGGGCCCTGTCCAAGGTATCTCTTCTGGACTGTACAACCAGTTCACTAACTCGGAATGCCCAGCGTGAACTAGTGCTTCTTCATATGCGGAAGAGCAAACATTCTTACGAGTGGCTTGTAAGCCCCGCAAAATGTCAGGGGATATAGGCTGCCTCTGATCCACTCTAGCTCCAGCCTCCTGTAACTATCCTTCCAACATCTTACGTATCCTAAAATCACCCGTGTGATCCGTCACCCCCTTAGATTTGCTGGTAAAAGCAACCGCAGACAACATCCGTTTAATCGAGCTAACTGCTAAGCCCTTACCTTTTGACACCATGCAAAAATGTAAAAGCTGGTCAACCGGAACAGGCCATGAATCAGGGTACTTTATCTCATGTCTAAAATTTGAAAACTGGATAACTGCCCTCCTGGTGTTGGGTGCTACGGCTAATGTTTTTGCCCTGTTCACCTCCGCCTTCCAACCAACCAGAGCCCTGGTGGCATCCGCGCCGGCTGTGGGTCAGCGTCCGGGGCGAGCCGACGGAATCTCTCCATCTGTTTACGAGAGAGAGCATCTGCCACCCCATTGTCCACATGCATAGCCAAAAATAATATGTTCAGCCGAAGGCACCGAAGTGTAAAAGCCCTGACTAGACGCATTACACTCGGGGATCTAGAGGACAAGGAATTGATCACTTGCACAACCGCAAGGTTGTCACACCAAATATGTACAGTGTGATTGGCAAACTCTAAACCCCATAGATGCACCACCACCAGAATAGGAAAAAACTCTAAAAAAGTCAAATCCACAGTCAGGCCTTCCTGCTCCCACCATGCAGGCCAATCCTCTGCACACCAGCGGCCCCGGAAATAGACGCTGAAACCCGAGGACCCAGCCGCATCTGAGTGAAACCATGGATACGGTCACGCAGGTCCCCCATCTTGCCAACCGGAAGCCGAGAGGCCTGTGCCACCGAATCTAACTCAACTCCCAGAAACGTAATCACCTGTGTAGGACCCTCTGTTTTTTCGTGTGCCAAAGGGACACCCAACTCACTAGCCAACCTCGTAAATGCCTCCAACAATCTCTCACACTGCCCTGACCCAAACGGACCTACAAACAAAAAATCGTCCAAGTAATGAACAACCGTGCCAAAACCCGTGCGCCTACAAACAGCCCACTCCAGAAAGGAACTAAAACGCTCAAAAGTGGCACATGAAACAGAACAACCCATTGGCAATGCTCTATCTAAATAAAAGGCACCCTCAAAACAAAAACTCAGGAGCTCAAAATCATCAGGGTGAACTGGAAGGAGACGAAAGGCAGACTTAATGTCACATTTTGCCATCTCCGCTCCTTGTCCACATTGCTGCACTATGCGCACCGCCTGATCAAAGGAGGTATACCGCACAGAGCACAACTCCTCGGGAATGGCATCATTAACTGAGCCACCCCTCAGATAGGACAAATGATGAATTAATCTGAACTCCCTGGGAGCTTTCTTGGGCACAATATCCAAGGGAGAAACTCGATGATTGGGAACAGGCGGAGCCGGGAAAGGACCCAGCACCTTCCCTTCACTCAACTCCTTCTCAATCTTCTCCCTAACCACGTTCTCCATGACCTTTAAGGACTTCAGGTTCCATGCCATAAAAGGGGCCCTAACTCCCTTGAAAGGAATGCGAAAACCTAAAGAAAAACCCTCCAACAAATACAGGCTGTCCCTGCGATAGGGGTAATCCTGCAACAACTGTTTAAGCACTTTCCATCTTATGGGGGTTGGCCCCCTTTCCATGCCCTTGTGAGGGCCCACCCCCTTCTGTTCGCCTGCGACGTCTCCTTGACTTTCCTTGGAAACACGCAGAGAACGGATGGGGTCCCGCACACAGTGGGCATTCATGCCTAAATGGGCATGCTTTCCGGCTGCACACTCCTTGCACCCCAAACTCCCAGCAAATCTGGCAGGGTTGAACCGCCTGCCCCGCCTGCGGGCGGGGGCCAGCATGCACAAATGCACGTTCCACCAGATGCCCACTATGAGAGTGATCACTCGAATTTGGCCTGGAAGAGGTCATCACTTGCAACCACAAATGCGGGTGGATCTGGTCCCAATGCAAAGATGGGTTCATGGCCAATGCAAAGAAGGGTTCATGGCCACCCGCATTCTAAACTCCTCATCATACTGGAGCCAGGCGGGGCCAGTAAAGCCAGTATAACCTTTGTATATTATGTTGAAGTATTGGAACAACCCGGCTGCCTTATATGGTTGCGCTTTAGAAAGCACTCCCGCATAAATCAAAAATCCAGCAACCCAGTTGGCCCAAGTCTTATCAACTCTCATTCTTCTGTATTTTTCTTTATCTTTCTCTTCTAAATCCTCTTTCTCCTTCTTCTGTAATTCACGATACAACAAAGTAAAGATGTCCACAAACTCTCCCCTACATATTTTCTCTCTGGTAGCCGGAAGAAGATGATCGACAAGAGGCAATGCCAGGTCCCCAAATGGGAGAGCAGAGGCCGGAGCCCCTGCATAGGTCATCCCACCTGGCAAGGGGCCACCCCACCACGGTGTAAAACTGGCACAGCAGTTAGCTGCTGGTGGTGGACAGGGAGCATTCTGCCCCACCTGCCCACATCCATGGCTGCATGCCGGAGTGCTAGGCGGGGAAGGAACAAAGCCCTGAGATTCAGGGTGGCCCCAAGGCTATGCACCCCCAGTGTGGTGTGTGCAACACTTACCAAGTGCAGAAGAAGGTCCAGCCACGGGCTCAACTGGATTCTGCTGGCCAGAAAGCTTTGCTGCTGCCTTTGCTCCATCCTGGCTTCCTCCAGCTTTATCCACATCCACCACTGCAGAACGCCCCTCTACAATAGATAAACGTGTTAATACGTCCGCCTGAAACCTCTTGTTGGCAGCTGCCCAAGTCTCCTTCCTACCCCTAGCACCTCCCGGCAATCACACAGGAGAAGTAGAGACTCCCGCTGCGGCCTCCACCACCAGCAAGCGGTCCAAAATGGCCTGCTGCACCCCATCATCATCATCCTCAGATGAAGACAACGCAGGAGCTGGCTGCTTAGGCGTTGGCTTAGGTGCCGGCTGCTTGCCTTTTGAGCGCCCGGAGCCCTTCTTAGGAGCCATAACCAAAAGTGAAACCAAATACCGATGCCACAAAATGGCCACCAGACTCCCAGAGACAAAATGGCCCCCGACCTCTGTGAGCAAATGACCGCCAACCACACCCAATATGGCTGCCGCCCAGTGACTACTGTGAAGGAAGGAGGGAGATGAGGATGATAAAATTGGGTTTATACCCCGCCCTTACTACCCAAAGGAGTCTCAGAGCGGCTTACAAACTCCTTTCCCCACTCCTTCCCACAAAACACGCCTTGCGAGGTAGGTGGGGCTGAAAGAGCCCTGCGAGCAACTGCCCCTTTTTCAAGGACAGCTCAGCCAGTCCTCCAACCAGTGTAAGCACAGTAGCTGAGAAGCCACACGGTTCTCCCACTTAAATCCACGCACCCAACCACCACACCAACCTGCGCACTCCCACCGCTTCAGGGGGTGGGGTGGGAGGGGAAGCAGCAGCTAAAGTAAAAATTCCTCATTTCAAATCAAAGCGGACCGCCCTCAAGAAACAAACCACTTAGAAAATTGGGGGGGGGGGAATCACCACTCCAAGCGCGCCTAGAAGAGCCAGCCACTGGCCTAGCCACTGCCAGCGCCAATACCGTGCTCTAAATGACCGCTACCCCCTATGGCCTTATAAACCGCGCCTGCGACTGACGGCAGACAGGCCACCTGAGCAACAGGCCGCCCCGCTTTGCCCCAAACCACCAGTTCAATGAGCCAGCGATCGCTCCTCCTCGCCGCCAAAGCTCAGTCTCCGCAGCTGATCCGCCCCGCCTCAATCTCGTGCTGCCGCCAGCCGCCGCTGATCTCCTTCTCCACTCCAGGCAGCCGCTCACACTTCGCGCCGCTCCTATTAAACGCTGCCAGCCGGCGGGACTACCCCTGCAGCCTCCCAGCCGAATCGTGTCCAGTCAAGGAGCTCCCGAGCCGCACCACCCACACGGCCAGGCCCAAGGACCTCACAGCCCGACAGAGCTCCTCCCTGGATGACGACTTGGCGAAACTGCTGCCGAGCAAGGGAGGGGGGCCGGCTTATAACTCCTTGGCCCCTCCTCCCCCTTAGATCCAAATGGGCCAATTAAGGCCCGACACAATTGTCTGTCTCCTTCCTCTGGGCGGCAAATATGCCTCTCCAGCGAAACGGCTGTTCAGCTGAGGGCTGTTGATCCGGCTTAAAGCAGTGCAGAGGTGCAATGACAGTGGAGCCACCATGAAAGGTCGATAAACATATGCGGACCTGCAAAAGTATGCCAGCACTGTTCAGGTGTGAAAACTACACCAAATGTAGACAGCTTTTTTAAAGACGGTGTCAGAAGGCTGGGGCACTGGTGGGAAAGACGAATGCAGATTCGACCATATATGCCACTCTGTTGTAGTGGTCAGAGTGCTGAACTGGGATCTTGGAGACCCAGGCTCAAATTGACACTCTGCCATAAAAACTTGCTGGGTAACCTTCGGCCAGTCACACACTCTCAGCCTAACCTTCCTTGCAGGATCATCGTGAGGATAAAATGGGGGACAGAAAAACAATGTAAGCTACCACGAGTTCCCATTGGGGAGATAGGTAGGTGTAAATGAAACAAATCAGTACAATATATCAGTAATACTACCAAGCAGCGTTGGTCTGCAGAGGGTATTTGGTAAACAGGGTACCTCTAGGGAAAATGCCATTTCCCTGCTTCTTGTCTACTCACTTTGGAAGGGAGGGATACCAGAGGAAGGGCTGCACATCTCTCAACATAGCCAAGTTCATGTTCATGGACACACAAG